>NW_015506510.1:173632-174803 GCF_001515645.1 Sinocyclocheilus grahami | reverse complement strand
TAGATACTGTAACTACATAATTATGTGGGCAAAATTCATTAATGGATAAAAAGTCAAATATGGCAGTTGGTTTATTTTTTGCTGTTTAGGGTGAATCGGCACTAGTGAAACATCAATACATTAATGCTAAAAATATATCACCAAAAATACACTACAATTCAACTTTTGTTACAAAATATTTCAAATAAAGGCTGTTCTTCTATTCATCAAAGAATCCTGAAAAAATATATAATTTTAACATTGATGATGATAAATGTTTCTTAAGCAGCAAATCAGCATATTAGAATAATTTCTGACAGATCATGTGACACTGAAGACCGGAGTAATGCATGGTATATGTATCATTTTAATAATAGTGTCGTTAAGGCATCTGCCGCTGGGGACTAACTGATAAAGCTAACCAGCCAAACCCTGACCCCTCATACAAACATCCTGAGGAGTCAGCGGGTGCCAAACTTATGGTCATTAGAAGTGAATAACCATTAACAATCCACCAGTTCATGCAGCAACTGACAATGAAATTAAACAGACACCAAGGGAGTCTGTGTTTCTGGCCTGTATTTTTAGCATAGGGGAAAGCAAGATTGCCCATTCTTGGCAACAACAGAATCACAGGATCCCTTTCTGTTCTCTCACCTCCTGTCAAACATTATCTGTTTCTTTTTCTCTGTTCTGGGAATCGTTGCCTATGACATGGCTTTATCACAAGCTAAGCCACCTACATTTCAGCGAGGAGGAGGACAGAATGAGCGCATTCTTCCTCCTTCACTCGCCTCTCACTGGATCCAGTGAAGCAGCTAAATTCAGCTGTTTTAGGCCCAAATATGTGAATGTTAATTCTTCTAGGTTAGTTTAGTTCATTGTTCTATTCCAAAATGTGCCAGACTGCAATTTATATGATAAAACAGATAGTTCATGCAATAATCTACATGACTACCTACATGAAAGCCTCTTCAACAAATCACATCACTAGTCCCATATGTTGGATAGAAAAGTTCCATTTTGCTTCATTGTCTTCTAGCAGAAAGATTTATGAATGTTAATGAATGTAGTAAAATATTGAAGTGTGCGTGTGTGTGACACACACACGCACATACAATGTAACTGTTTAAAGGGGTCATATGATGTTGCTAAAAGAACATTATGTTGTGTATTTGGTGTAATGAAATGT
>NW_015506510.1:155336-173299 GCF_001515645.1 Sinocyclocheilus grahami | reverse complement strand
TATATAGTGCATCCAACTTTACCTGCATACATAGAGCATACTCACATAAAGCAATATATACTGTATCTTACTATATCATTGCAAAATGTAAATATTAATGCACAGCTCTTTATTTAATAATGGATATATAAGTATATACAGCTTTATCCGCATACACATTGTAGACTGACCTAAAGTGATATACTATATAGCAAATCTCAGCTGCTTGATTGTTTGTATCATTGCAAATTATAACTATATCATTGGCCAGCTCTTATCTGCTAAATGTGACTATAAGGCATGAAGATAACAATAGCATCCTGTAAAGCTGCTTTGAAACAATGTGATATGCACTATACAAATAACTTTATGAATAAATACAAATAAAATTGACTTAGCGTTGAGTGTGTTGGCCATTATTTGGGGCAGACATACATGTGTAAATTATGTTTCCTTAGGATGTTTCCTTTTACATGTGGTTAAATGTGTGTGTGCTGCAGTCCATCTCATGTCTAACAATGAAAATATACATTTTAAACATATAATAGAATTATAAGGTGCCCGTTTTTGGTAGTTTTATGTACCACTGAACTGTTGAAAAAGAGGAAAGAAGAAAAAGAAACAGATTATTGGCTAGGAGGCTCCAAAGCAATAAACTATGGTAATCAGAACATGGATATAACAGTGAATTAAACAATAAATCACAATGACAGTAATAACAGTTTATTCTGCAATAAGGACACTGAGAAGTCTAATTTACAACATTCTTGCAAATGTTTAGTTGTGTAGTGATTTGCATTACTTAACCAAAACAAAATGCTAAAAAGGCTTAACAAATCAAAATATATTAATGCTTTCTCATTAAATCAGTTTTGGAATAAGGAAAAATTGAAATCGCATCATATGACCCCTTTAAATAAGGCACTACAGAATGAAGAAAGCAACATGTACAATATCAAACACTGACAATGTTATGCGAGAATGCACATTATAAAATGCAAGCTATATTTCACCCAGCGAGATATATATATATATATATATATATACAGTATATAATGTATATAGTGCATCCAACTTTACCTGCATACATAGAGCATACTCACATAAAGCAATATATACTGTATCTTACTATATCATTGCAAAATGTAAATATTAATGCACAGCTCTTTATTTAATAATGGATATATAAGTATATACAACTTTATCCGCATACACATTGTAGACTGACCTAAAGTGATATACTATATAGCAAATCTCAGCTGCTTGATTGTTTGTATCATTGCAAATTATAACTATATCATTGCCCAGCTCTTATCTGCTAAATGTGACTATAAGGCATGAAGATAACAATAGCATCCTGTAAAGCTGCTTTGAAACAATGTGATATGCACTATACAAATAACTTTATAAATAAATACAAATAAAATTGACTTAGTGTTGAGTGTGTTGGCCATTATTTGGGGCAGACATACATGTGTAAATTATGTTTCCTTAGGATGTTTCCTTTTACATGTGGTTAAATGTGTGTGTGCTGCAGTCCATCTCATGTCTAACAATGAAAATATACATTTTAAACATATAATAGAATTATAAGGTGCCCGTTTTTGGTAGTTTTATGTACCACTGAACTGTTGAAAAAGAGGAAAGAAGAAAAAGAAACAGATTATTGGCTAGGAGGCTCCAAAGCAATAAACTATGGTAATCAGAACATGGATATAACAGTGAATTAAACAATAAATCACAATGACAGTAATAACAGTTTATTCTGCAATAAGGACACTGAGAAGTCTAATTTACAACATTCTTGCAAATGTTTAGTTGTGTAGTGATTTGCATTACTTAACCAAAACAAAATGCTAAAAAGGCTTAACAAATCAAAATATATTAATGCTTTCTCATTAAATCAGTTTTGGAATGGTTTTGTCGACTTTTCACAAAATATAAACTATTGACTTTAATTTTAGAGTGTGCAGAATTTTGCTGAGACATATGGCTTAATTTTTGCAATCTCCGATCACCGATCCCCTTTTCCACAGAACCATGATACAAACAAATGATCCATGGAAAACACAAATTTGTGTATTTTTTAGTGACTGTGTGTCTGCTGAAAGAGGATGAATTTAATAATAACAGCTCATAACTCATTCCACAATAAGCTGGATTTCTGTGTGATGACAGTTCAGTGTTTTAATAAATAATTTATATTTGCTTTGTCTTACAGTATCCACCCTAGGAAACTCTATTGTGCTATGAATGTCATCGGTTTGTGTGTTTTGTTTAACATCTTGATGCCATGCAGCTACTAACAAAGTCTGGAGTGGCACAGTGGTATTTCAAACCCATCGACTCGCTGCCTGCATTCCTGGCACCCTTCAACCCAACAATACCCACTGAAATACCACAGCTAGCAACTTAACAAGCCTCATAGGAGCTCCATGCACAAGCTTCATTATCAGTTGCAACAATGTTAGCCTTTTTCATGAGAGACCAGAGGAGAAAAACAATAGAGGCCCCATGGAATGAAAGCTCATTTTTATAGGGACTCGAGAGATTTCAGGTCCCAAACTATCTGTAAAAGGTCTGATTGTACAGACTCAATGAGTGAACAATAGTCACAGTCTGAAGATATCGCTTCAGCTGTAATTGAATACTGGAATCTTCAGTTTGTATGTGTGTGTGTGAGGCAGACCCTTGATCCTGATGAAGGTAATTGAATGGGCATGTAAAGAAAAGTGAGTCAGACCCCCCAGGGGACACATCAGAGTTATATAGTTTGTCTCCTGTTATTGCTCTGAAACTCCCATGGCTCAACTGAGAGACAGTCAGTTCCCACACATTACAAATCTTCATTTGTCAAGCTGATTGACTCCTTTACTTATGAATGATATTATCTCTGCTTCATTGAAAAAACGCCTTTCAGCAGCTTAGCAACATAAAGATAAATACGTGTCTAAAGCCTGTGGAGGATAGGCTGATGTCAGCCTCTTTAACTAAATTATTCCCAAGAGGTAGAGGTAATGACACAGAGATTAGTAGTGAGTTTGAGGTAATGAGGTAGAAATTGGAAGAAAGGTGGAAATAATGAGTTTGATGTAGCAAGGTTAAGGTAATGAGAATTATTTGATGAGATTAAAATTAGTAGTGAAGTTGAGTTTAAGGTAACATGAAGGTGCTTGACACTGGAAGTAAAGTTGAGGTAATGAGGTTGGAATTAGATGTAAGGTATATGTATTGGTTTCAAAGTAGAAAGGTTGAGGTAATGAGGCTGAAGTAATGAGATTGAAAATGGAAGTAATGAATTAAAGGTAGTGAGGCTGAGGTAATGTTTGAAGAAGTGAAGTTCATGAAATGAGTTTGAGATAGTAATGTTGAGGTAATGAGATTATAATTAGAAGCTTGAGGTATTGAGGTACTAATTTTGAAATTGCAAGATTGAGGTACTGATTTTCGGGTAGTGAGGTTAAGATAATGAGTTAGGATAATGAGATAGTAAGGTTGAGGTATTGTTTGAGGTAGTGAGGTTAAGAAAATTAGTTTGAGATAGTAAGGTTGAGGTAATGTGTTTGAGTTAGTGGAGTTCATGAAATGAGTTTGAGAAAGTAATGTTGAGGTAATGAGATTAAAATTAGAAGCTTGAGGTATTGGTGTACTAATTTTGAAGTTACAAGATTGAGGTACTGATTTTCATGTAGTGAGGTTAAGATAATGAGATAGCAAGGTTGAGGTATTGTTTGAGGTAGTGAGGTTGAGGAAATGAGGTTAAAATAATGAGTTTGAGATGGTAAGGTTGAGGTAATGTTTGAGGTAGTGAGGTTAAAGCCTGGTTCTGACTACATGATTTTAGCCCGATTTTGGCACAAACTGCTTGGCGTAGGGTGTCATGGGGATTCGTAAACAACAATGGGCGCCGGGATGCAAGATTCAATAGTTTCATCTTGTGTAGTGTGTCATAGTGGGTGCATTGATATTGGTCCTGCTAGGTAGATTTTATCAATGGAGGAAATGTTTGTGGAGCTATGGCAGCAATACTCCTGCATTTGATGTTTCCTTGAGGGACTATCGCGACAGAGTGAAAAAGGTTAAATAAAAACTTTTACCTCAGTTCTCCTTGACTGAAAGTCCATACTGTCCTCTTCATGCAATCCAGATTTGTGTCCACCATCAAGATTTCTTTTTTGGTCTTCTCTGATGAAAAGACAGGGCAAAACACGCTGTTTGCTAGCCATTGTTTGTTTAAGCTCATGGCACCTTCTGTCTAGTCCTGCCGTATCAATGATAGCACGCACGTTGTTAAAGATGGCAAGCGATGAATGGTCGGGTAACAACGTGTAGTCTGTTTCTTGTTCACAGTAGTAGTAAGGTTGAGATGATGTTTGAGATAGTGAGGTTGAGGTAATGTATTTGAGGTAGTGAGGTTACGATTATGGGCCCTATCATACACCCAGAGCAATGCGGCGCCAGGCGCGACGCAAGTGTTTTTTTGCTAGTTTCAGCCAGATGCAGGTTGTCATTTTCACGACCTGCGCCACGTTGTTTAAATAGCAAATGCATTTTCGCCCATTTGTGCACCTATGGGCTTGCTGGTCTGAAAACGAGGTGTGTTCAGGCACATTGCTGGCGAGTTGCTATTTTGAGGCAACTGAAATAGACTGTGCCATTGACCAACAAAAACCTGGTCTAAAGTCTGACACAATATTTATTTATTTTTGCAAATTCCGCCATGTAAATAGCGAATCTGGCATGGCGTGAGCGCAACTGGCTTTTAAAGGGAATGGGAGATGAGACTCTGATTGGTTTATGGCATGTTACGCCCAAAACACACCCATTACTCATTAATAGAATAGGGACAACACTTTTAGACCATGCGCCGGGCGCGCTGACCATTTTTCCTGTCCTTAAACTAGCAAAAGTGGATTCGGACACACCCTAAGCGCAATTGCACCATGCGCTTTAGATTATGCACTTAGAATGTTAAAATAGTGCCCAATGAGTTTGAGATAGTACGGTTGAGGTAATGTATTTGAGGTCGTGAGGTTAAGATAATGAGTTTGAGATAGTAAGATTGAGGTAATGTGTTTGAGGTAGTGAGTTTGAGATGGTATGATTAAGGTAATGTGACTGCAATTTGAAGAATGAGTTACTGATTTTGAGGTATGTTTTGAGTTAATGAGGCTGATGTAAAGTTTTTTAGATTTAGAGGTTGAACTACTGAATTAGAAATTAGAAGGTTGAGGTATCAATTTACAGGTAGTGAGGTTGAGTTAATGAGTTTAAGATAATGAGTTTGAGATGTCAGAAAAAAAGTGAATTTTTTCAGTGGAGCATTACCCTTAAAGGAACAACTTTGCATCTTATCTACCCCTATAAGTTCCTAACAGAAGTAGTAATATGATCCTGTTATGCGTGAATAAGGTACAAATTTGTCCTTTTAAAGGCACTGCCCCAGTGACGATTTGTTGTACCCCTAAAGGCCCAATTTCTGCACTTTTTTTCTCTCTGAGAGCATAAGGTTAAAGTAGTAAGGATGACGTAACCAAATTTAAATTAGAAGCAAAATTAATGTAATCTGAAGTCTGAAGTCTGAAGTAACAAGATGAGCTAATGTGCTTGAAAATGGAAGTAAGGTTAAGGTAATGAGTTTGAGGTAGTAAGATTGAGGTAGTGAGATGAAGGTAATAAGGTTATCTAGTCAGGAAGTCAGGATCTGGGATCTTCTGATGAGTATTAACAAAAAGTGCAACCTTCTTTCTTTGCGTGAATATTTGGGTGGCGTTATGCAAATATTCCCACATAGTGATGTAGACATGTGGGGGCGTGTTAGAACGAGCCGTTTTAGGTAGGCGTGGTTGACTCTTAACTTTTATAAAGAATATCTCTTTGGATTTGAGACTTTAGTCTTTGCGACTTTACAGATCTTTTTTATGCACCAAGAGCTTGTAACACTCCAAAGAGAAAGGAAACATTGAAATCGCATCATATGACCCCTATCATATGACAGTATATATATAGTGCATCCAACTTTACCTGCATACATAGAGCATACTCACATAAAGCAATATATACTGTATCTTACTATATCATTGCAAAATGTAAATATTAATGCACAGCTCTTTATTTAATAATGGATATATAAGTATATACAGCTTTATCCGCATACACATTGTAGACTGACCTAAAGTGATATACTATATAGCAAATCTCAGCTGCTTGATTGTTTGTATCATTGCAAATTATAACTATATCATTGGCCAGCTCTTATCTGCTAAATGTGACTATAAGGCATGAAGATAACAATAGCATCCTGTAAAGCTGCTTTGAAACAATGTGATATGCACTATACAAATAACTTTATGAATAAATACAAATAAAATTGACTTAGCGTTGAGTGTGTTGGCCATTATTTGGGGCAGACATACATGTGTAAATTATGTTTCCTTAGGATGTTTCCTTTTACATGTGGTTAAATGTGTGTGTGCTGCAGTCCATCTCATGTCTAACAATGAAAATATACATTTTAAACATATAATAGAATTATAAGGTGCCCGTTTTTGGTAGTTTTATGTACCACTGAACTGTTGAAAAAGAGGAAAGAAGAAAAAGAAACAGATTATTGGCTAGGAGGCTCCAAAGCAATAAACTATGGTAATCAGAACATGGATATAACAGTGAATTAAACAATAAATCACAATGACAGTAATAACAGTTTATTCTGCAATAAGGACACTGAGAAGTCTAATTTACAACATTCTTGCAAATGTTTAGTTGTGTAGTGATTTGCATTACTTAACCAAAACAAAATGCTAAAAAGGCTTAACAAATCAAAATATATTAATGCTTTCTCATTAAATCAGTTTTGGAATGGTTTTGTCGACTTTTCACAAAATATAAACTATTGACTTTAATTTTAGAGTGTGCAGAATTTTGCTGAGACATATGGCTTAATTTTTGCAATCTCCGATCACCGATCCCCTTTTCCACAGAACCATGATACAAACAAATGATCCATGGAAAACACAAATTTGTGTATTTTTTAGTGACTGTGTGTCTGCTGAAAGAGGATGAATTTAATAATAACAGCTCATAACTCATTCCACAATAAGCTGGATTTCTGTGTGATGACAGTTCAGTGTTTTAATAAATAATTTATATTTGCTTTGTCTTACAGTATCCACCCTAGGAAACTCTATTGTGCTATGAATGTCATCGGTTTGTGTGTTTTGTTTAACATCTTGATGCCATGCAGCTACTAACAAAGTCTGGAGTGGCACAGTGGTATTTCAAACCCATCGACTCGCTGCCTGCATTCCTGGCACCCTTCAACCCAACAATACCCACTGAAATACCACAGCTAGCAACTTAACAAGCCTCATAGGAGCTCCATGCACAAGCTTCATTATCAGTTGCAACAATGTTAGCCTTTTTCATGAGAGACCAGAGGAGAAAAACAATAGAGGCCCCATGGAATGAAAGCTCATTTTTATAGGGACTCGAGAGATTTCAGGTCCCAAACTATCTGTAAAAGGTCTGATTGTACAGACTCAATGAGTGAACAATAGTCACAGTCTGAAGATATCGCTTCAGCTGTAATTGAATACTGGAATCTTCAGTTTGTATGTGTGTGTGTGAGGCAGACCCTTGATCCTGATGAAGGTAATTGAATGGGCATGTAAAGAAAAGTGAGTCAGACCCCCCAGGGGACACATCAGAGTTATATAGTTTGTCTCCTGTTATTGCTCTGAAACTCCCATGGCTCAACTGAGAGACAGTCAGTTCCCACACGTTACAAATATTCATTTGTCAAGCTGATTGACTCCTTTACTTATGAATGATATTATCTCTGCTTCATTGAAAAAGCGCCTTTCAGCAGCTTAGCAACATAAAGATAAATACGTGTCTAAAGCCTGTGGAGGATAGGCTGATGTCAGCCTCTTTAACTAAATTATTCCCAAGAGGTAGAGGTAATGACACAGAGATTAGTAGTGAGTTTGAGGTAATGAGGTAGAAATTGGAAGAAAGGTGGAAATAATGAGTTTGATGTAGCAAGGTTAAGGTAATGAGAATTATTTGATGAGATTAAAATTAGTAGTGAAGTTGAGTTTAAGGTAACATGAAGGTGCTTGACACTGGAAGTAAAGTTGAGGTAATGAGGTTGGAATTAGATGTAAGGTATATGTATTGGTTTCAAAGTAGAAAGGTTGAGGTAATGAGGCTGAAGTAATGAGATTGAAAATGGAAGTAATGAATTAAAGGTAGTGAGGCTGAGGTAATGTTTGAAGAAGTGAAGTTCATGAAATGAGTTTGAGATAGTAATGTTGAGGTAATGAGATTATAATTAGAAGCTTGAGGTATTGAGGTACTAATTTTGAAATTGCAAGATTGAGGTACTGATTTTCGGGTAGTGAGGTTAAGATAATGAGTTAGGATAATGAGATAGTAAGGTTGAGGTATTGTTTGAGGTAGTGAGGTTAAGAAAATTAGTTTGAGATAGTAAGGTTGAGGTAATGTGTTTGAGTTAGTGGAGTTCATGAAATGAGTTTGAGAAAGTAATGTTGAGGTAATGAGATTAAAATTAGAAGCTTGAGGTATTGATGTACTAATTTTGAAGTTACAAGATTGAGGTACTGATTTTCAGGTAGTGAGGTTAAGATAATGAGATAGTAAGGTTGAGGTAATGTGTTTGAGGTAGTGGAGTTCATGAAATGAGTTTGAGATAGTAATGTTGAGGTAATGAGATTAAAATTAGAAGCTTGAGGTATTGGTGTACTAATTTTGAAGTTACAAGATTGAGGTACTGATTTTCATGTAGTGAGGTTAAGATAATGAGATAGCAAGGTTGAGGTATTGTTTGAGGTAGTGAGGTTGAGGAAATGAGGTTAAAATAATGAGTTTGAGATGGTAAGGTTGAGGTAATGTTTGAGGTAGTGAGGTTAAAGCCTGGTTCTGACTACATGATTTTAGCCCGATTTTGGCACAAACTGCTTGGCGTAGGGTGTCATGGGGATTCGTAAACAACAATGGGCGCCGGGATGCAAGATTCAATAGTTTCATCTTGTGTAGTGTGTCATAGTGGGTGCATTGATATTGGTCCTGCTAGGTAGATTTTATCAATGGAGGAAATGTTTGTGGAGCTATGGCAGCAATACTCCTGCATTTGATGTTTCCTTGAGGGACTATCGCGACAGAGTGAAAAAGGTTAAATAAAAACTTTTACCTCAGTTCTCCTTGACTGAAAGTCCATACTGTCCTCTTCATGCAATCCAGATTTGTGTCCACCATCAAGATTTCTTTTTTGGTCTTCTCTGATGAAAAGACAGGGCAAAACACGCTGTTTGCTAGCCATTGTTTGTTTAAGCTCATGGCACCTTCTGTCTAGTCCTGCCGTATCAATGATAGCACGCACGTTGTTAAAGATGGCAAGCGATGAATGGTCGGGTAACAACGTGTAGTCTGTTTCTTGTTCACAGTAGTAGTAAGGTTGAGATGATGTTTGAGATAGTGAGGTTGAGGTAATGTATTTGAGGTAGTGAGGTTACGATTATGGGCCCTATCATACACCCAGAGCAATGCGGCGCCAGGCGCGACGCAAGTGTTTTTTTGCTAGTTTCAGCCAGATGCAGGTTGTCATTTTCACGACCTGCGCCACGTTGTTTAAATAGCAAATGCATTTTCGCCCATTTGTGCACCTATGGGCTTGCTGGTCTGAAAACGAGGTGTGTTCAGGCACATTGCTGGCGAGTTGCTATTTTGAGGCAACTGAAATAGACTGTGCCATTGACCAACAAAAACCTGGTCTAAAGTCTGACACAATATTTATTTATTTTTGCAAATTCCGCCATGTAAATAGCGAATCTGGCATGGCGTGAGCGCAACTGGCTTTTAAAGGGAATGGGAGATGAGACTCTGATTGGTTTATGGCATGTTACGCCCAAAACACACCCATTACTCATTAATAGAATAGGGACAACACTTTTAGACCATGCGCCGGGCGCGCTGACCATTTTTCCTGTCCTTAAACTAGCAAAAGTGGATTCGGACACACCCTAAGCGCAATTGCACCATGCGCTTTAGATTATGCACTTAGAATGTTAAAATAGTGCCCAATGAGTTTGAGATAGTACGGTTGAGGTAATGTATTTGAGGTCGTGAGGTTAAGATAATGAGTTTGAGATAGTACGGTTGAGGTAATGTATTTGAGGTCGTGAGGTTAAGATAATGAGTTTGAGATAGTAAGGTTGAGGTAACGTATCTGAGGTAGTGAGGTTAAGATAATGAGTTTGAGATAGTAAGATTGAGGTAATGTGTTTGAGGTAGTGAGTTTGAGATGGTACGATTAAGGTAATGTGACTGCAATTTGAAGAATGAGTTACTGATTTTGAGGTATGTTTTGAGTTAATGAGGCTGATGTAAAGTTTTTTAGATTTAGAGGTTGAACAACTGAATTAGAAATTAGAAGGTTGAGGTATCAATTTACAGGTAGTGAGGTTGAGTTAATGAGTTTAAGATAATGAGTTTGAGATGTCAGAAAAAAAGTGAATTTTTTCAGTGGAGCATTACCCTTAAAGGAACAACTTTGCATCTTATCTACCCCTATAAGTTCCTAACAGAAGTAGTAATATGATCCTGTTATGCGTGAATAAGGTACAAATTTGTCCTTTTAAAGGCACTGCCCCAGTGACGATTTGTTGTACCCCTAAAGGCCCAATTTCTGCACTTTTTTTCTCTCTGAGAGCATAAGGTTAAAGTAGTAAGGATGACGTAACCAAATTTAAATTAGAAGCAAAATTAATGTAATCTGAAGTCTGAAGTCTGAAGTAACAAGATGAGCTAATGTGCTTGAAAATGGAAGTAAGGTTAAGGTAATGAGTTTGAGGTAGTAAGATTGAGGTAGTGAGATGAAGGTAATAAGGTTATCTAGTCAGGAAGTCAGGATCTGGGATCTTCTGATGAGTATTAACAAAAAGTGCAACAACTGATCTCTTGTTATACAATAATTACAAATTTAAAAAATGCATAAGTAATTCAAATGTTTACTTACGGATGCAGTGCTCTTACTTTCATTCCATTTACCAATTCTGTGAGGCAATTTTACATAACGCATGTCTTTTATACATGTGATTGTTACATATATTACACTTTAATGCCTCAGCCACTCTTCTTTAAGCAGTCTCAGGGCAGCAGTGTTGCAATGTCAGAGCAACACACTGATAGTGTGACAAGAAAGTAGATAAGCTCTGCTATTCCCCGAGGGCAGAGGAACATGCACACGATGCTACCTGATGGCTCAAATGTCGCCATGCTTAGGCAGTTATCCCCTAAAACATGCTGCACTCACGAAAAAACTCAGCTGAAATGTGAGATACTGCAGGAGAGAGAGAGAGAATGCAAGAACTCTATTCTCATCAAAATTAACAAAGGTCTTCAAAAACACAAGGGTGTATATATATATATATATATCCCAAACAGGTGAGATTGCGGAGTATGGCTTCAACAGAAGGATATTTTGCCAGTGCTGACAGATTGACAGATGCTGAAATATTCACCATTTAGCTGAGCAATACATTTTTGGAGATGCCTCTTGGGATGGTGACTAACAAAATCCTTATGTATGGTGAAACCCTAGAAGCATTTTTCTAGAGTTTAACACCATCAAATAAAAGTTTGCAATTTTGCAAGTATTTTAGCAATTATTCAGGAAGAGAATGGGAAGTTGTATTGGCAGGTTTTGCCAGAGGTCACAAGAGTCGACTTCTTTGATCAAACGTCACTTGCCTGAAGCAAGAAAATTGGCTGACTGCATGTACTACCATATAAACAAACACTGACAGAGGGATATATACAATCATGGCCACATGGTTTGAATACATAAGCTAGAACACAGATCTGTTTTACTCTGTATTTTTTCTTTACAATGAATGATGCGGCTATTTCCAGGCTTGTTTAACATGGGGAACAGTGTATCCAATTTTTTCCATGCACCACTAAAACAATGCTCCGGTGGCATTTTAATCTAATTTGGAAGGATTTTGCAAAGCTTTGGTTATTTTTATATGATATCACACTTTTAAATTACGGAAGTATTTTGCAAAAAGAAAATGGCCTTTGATATCACATGACAGAAGTCATATAATGTAACCAATGATGGGTAGTAACTGATTACATTTAATTATTTATGTTATCAGATTCCAAAAATTAAGCACTTGTAATTAGATTATATTACATTTTAAAATACTCATAATCAGGTTTTATTTTTTATTTATTTATTTATTTTTGTTGTCAGCTGAACCTCTTTAACC
This sequence comes from Sinocyclocheilus grahami, assembly GCF_001515645.1. Taxonomy (NCBI): domain Eukaryota; kingdom Metazoa; phylum Chordata; class Actinopteri; order Cypriniformes; family Cyprinidae; genus Sinocyclocheilus; species Sinocyclocheilus grahami. The sequence goes on along the minus strand of NW_015506510.1, from coordinate 161,027 downwards.
TAATATATTTACATGAAATACCCCCTGAAATGTTAAGGTAGCAAGTTAATAATTAATTAATACATTTGCATGTTTACGGTTCTCTGATGTTAGTTAATGGTCACATGACATGCAGGTAAACAGATAAAACATTTAATCTTTTTTAGCAAGTGTTTATTTTAATGATAAAATTATTTATTTTAATTTTATATTTTTATTATTTAATTTATTAGCTATTCATTAAAAAAGTTCATCACATGGTTGATGTTCATAAGATGTTCATCACACGGTTAACATGGTCAAAATACTTCACAACAATAATATGTGTAATATCTATATAAAAAAAGCATAGTCAAATTCATCTTTAATGTTTTTTTTCTCCCTTTTGGTCAATGAATCACAGACAAAATACGAGTGTAGGGAGGTAGAAAGAGAGTATGTAACCATTACTGTAAAAAACTTACAAAATATCTTACTTCTTCATCACTTCCTGCAGATTAGGAAGTCGAATGGCGTGTCATTTGTTACTGAATCCAAATAATTCTCACACTGGTGAGCTAACTTTTTTTCAGGTGCAGATAGTGTATCTCACTTTCATCTGTTATCTCTGACAACATGATATAGTGTGGCAGTGGCGATACACCATATCCTCTTTTTTCTCAATTTTTTGACATGTGGCACTTACTATGTTGGAGTGTCAACCAGGGTGCTTTTCCCGTACAATGATGTGCCCTTTCGAACAGTCTCTCCCATTGCATTGTACGCTTATGGGGTAAACTCCTGTTTACTCTAATAGTGAAGCCTGATTTGTTTACATTCGTGTAGCTGCACAAACAAATGGCACTTCAACCTGCCAAAAGGGGTGGAGCCGACTGCTATATAAGTTGGCTCAGAGCGCCATTCATCAGAATTTTTTTCCTTCAGCGCAAAGATCATCTCCCCGCTGGACCCTGAAGAAAGAAGCCTAGAACCCAAAGAAGCTCTAAGAGAAGCTGCTACTCACCATAGAAGAGCCCCGGCAGAGGAAGAAGAAAGACAGCGCTTCCCCTACGGCCATCTGGTGACTGAAAAGAGCAATTTCCTTAGCAGCGTTGTTTCAAATGTCGTGCCACGAGTGTGGCTCATGCAAGGAACCCCTGCACAACACAGTGAGTGTGTCGCGGGCCTGTGCAGCACCCACGCCAAGGCAGCACTCACCGGGAAGGATTGCTCTCACTGCGAGAGCATGAGTCTCGCCCTGCTTCGCTCGCGGATTACCTTCTTTAATGAAGGCGGTCCTCCCTCGTCTGTTCCCCCGTTTCTCTCCTCCACTTCCCTGCTGAAGAGCTCCAGCTCTGCGGCTGCTTGACGTTGCCAGAAGGCTCCATCCTTTCAGAAGCCTGCTAAGCCCATGCTGTCAATGACCCAGCCTCAAGCCAAGTCTGAGCCTGGGCTTTCACATCGCTTTCAGGCGGCGAAACACTACCCGTTTCCTAAGCACCAGGGACCCCGCCCCCGAGTGACACTGGAGCCTGAGCCTCAGAAGCCGTCTTGATCCGTATGCAGAGAGGAAGAGGAGAGGCTCTGGTCCTGCCGAGGCCGGATTGCCCTTAAAGAAAGCTCACGTCGACTCTCCATCCACCCGCCTAACTCTGGGCGACAGAAGTTCTTTTCAAATTGGAGCCGCCCTTCAGTGCGTGCCCAACAAAATTACCACTGTGATAGCGGACCCACATACTCAAAAGAGCATTTCTCCTCTTCTCAATACCACGAATGTCTGTTTCCCGCCTCCATGTGGCGACCTGCCACTCTAAAAACTCAGACCACTTGCCATCCGGCTCCAGGCTTGGAAAGCCATTCCGGAAGTGTCAAGCTGGGTTCTAAAAAACTTAGATAAGGTTTGTGGAGACGTGCTGAAATAGCGTTTGGTCTCGTACTGTATCGCGTACCTTGTCAGTGTCGTGCGCTTTGCTTGGCCATTTGTTGTGATAAACAGGAAAGTGTGTCATTTAATTTCTTTATTTTCTTAAAAGCTTTTAGCTTTTAGTTTGAATTACTTTAATTACTTATTTGTAAGTCGCTTTGGATAAAAGCGTCTACTAAATGACTAAAAGTAAAAGTAAAGTAAAAGTAAAAACCATAGAATGAGGTTACTCACTTCAGTTCACTCACAGGCCACTTTGGTACAGGACAACGATGCTCACGTTCTCTGGTCTGAAGTGCAAACTCTGCTTGCAAAAGCGAGCAGCAAGTTAGGCTTTTGCAGCCGCTTCTTCCTTGTTCCCAAGAAAGACGGCGGGCTCAGGCCCTTCCTCAATTTCAGGCATGTGAACCATGCACTTATGAAACGGCTGTTCAAGATGCTGACTTTGAAACAGATCCTCATGCAGATATGCCACGAGGACTGTTTTTTTTATCTGTGTATCTGAAAGATGCTTACATTCACATCCAGATAGCCCCTCATCACAGACCATTCTTGAGATTCATGTTTGAAGGGGTGGCTTATCAATATACAGTCCTGCCATTCGTACTGTCTCTGGCCCCGCATACTTTTACAAAGTGCGTGGACATGGCTCTTTCCCCTCTGAGGCAGATGGGAATCCGTATTATGAATTACCTCGACGATTGGCTTGTGTTAGCCAGATCAGAACTGGAACTCATCACTCACAGGTCGCTGTTGCTCAGTCACCTGGAGCAGCTTGGGATAAAAATCAATTTAGCCAAGAGCTCTCTGTCTCCCAACCTGCGAGTCGTCTTTCTGGGGAAAGTTATCGATTCAGTCTAGATGTGGGCATGGATAATGCCGGAACGCTCCCTGACAATTCAGTGACTAGCAGCATCATTCAGAGTTTTCCAGAGGATGCTCAACTTCATGTTAGCTGCCTCGGACAACATGACGTTGGTAGCCTTTATAAATTACCAAGGCGGTCTCAGGTCATGCTCCCTTTACAGGATGGCTCATTGCCTCCTTTAATGGGCACAGTGCAACCTCTTTTCGCTGAAAATATTTCACGTGCCGGGCAGACTGAACCAAGGAGACATGCTGTCCAGGGCCAATGTAGCACCAGGAGAATGGAGATTACATCCCCAAATGGTTCGAATTATCTGGTCTGTCTTTGGGAGGGCAGAGGTGGCAACTCTCACTGCCCAATTTACTTCTCGAAGCAGCTTAGAGTACACTCTTACACTGTACGTTGAACAATCTGGCCCGTTTTAGCACTCAGAGCAGCTCTTTGTATGATTCGGAGGATGCTCTAAAGGCCTGCCAGTTACGAAACAGAGACTCGCTGGATAGTCGAAGCTTTAGCCTTGGTTTACACAGTAGGCTTACAGTGTCCTATCAGTGTGAGGGCCCACTCCACCAGAGGAATGGCCTCCTCCTGGGCTTGGTCCAGCGGAGTTTCAATTTGTGATATCTGTGTGGCAGCCAGCTGGTCTTCGCTTTCTTCACCAGATTTTATGACCTGGACATCCCAGCCCTTCAGGCATGGATTTTGTCTGCTTAATATACCTAATCCCCTGTATAAGTGGAGTAGGTCTTGTTAGGTAGACCCCAGCCTGTTGACTTGGGTCTCATATTTGGTTCATGCTTTTTAGGAGTGCTCATTATAGGCACTTCAGGGCTGGGCTCGCAGAGTGGCTTCGTTCTACTCTTGCTTATAGTATGGTGCTATTGGATGCTTTCCCCATAAGCGAACACCACAACAGGAGAAACCATTTGAAAGAGAACACTCCGGTTACTAGTGTAACCTCAGTTCCCAACATAACCTCGGTTCCCTGAGGTAAGGGTATGAGTGTAAGCTGGCATGCAATAAGGCTGTACACCAGTCGATGATTGTCGCTATCATTCGAAAGATTCTGATGAATGGCGCTATAAGCCGACTTATATAGCAGTCGGCTCCACCGCTTTTGGAGTGTTGAAGCTACACGAACGTGAACAAATCAGGCTTAACTACCATAATTAGCAACTCAGTTTTTAGAGTGTACAATCCATTGTTGGGAAAATGTACTATTCATTTTTCCTGAAACAATAGTAACATGCCCACAGTCCACAGTCATTTAACTGTTGTTAATGATGTCATGCGCATGTGGTGAGGTAATAACTTATGCTAATTAATCAATTAAAGATTGTAATTAATGCAAAATTATTATAGCTAATTTACAAAAAACAGCAAAAAAAATGTTAACATGTGGTATGTATTTGGTGCAAACTTTACTCCTGTAGGTTATATACTGTGTATGATTGATTCAGTCAGAAGGTTTCTCCACAACGTAAGCTCTCTGAAATGCTACTTTAAAAAACAAGGCATCTGAGGATTTTTGATTCCTGTCGTTTTGTTTTATTTGATGTTTGATTCATGGCAGGTTCCCTCTTATGTCATACTCCATTTATGCACATTTTATTTTATTTTATCAAATGGCCATTTTTTTATTTAAAATATGGTATATTTTATGTGATTCATGTAATTCCTGAATGTGATTGTGTGTGTGTGTGTGTGTGTGTGTGTGTGTGTGTGTGTGACTGGAAGGACACCGAGGAAAAAGAGGCAGGCGTATGATGATATGCTGCCTCTGAGATCAGACTCACACAGGGCACTAATGTAACGTGACAGTGACAGCTCACTTCAGGCGTTCGGGGACCCTGGGCACAGCAATACCATTTCATCAGCGCCTGTGATGGTTATGTGCTTGTATACAGGACAGAACAAGGGCAATAACACATACGAGCACGCACACGCAAGATGTAAATGGCATTTCTCTCTGTTAGCTAAGGTATATACAGTATGATAGCTCTGTTGCATAACCTTGTAAGCTACAGCATTTTAAGACCCTGTGAAATCGATCTTTTAATCTGTGGAGGACATCCATAGAATCACACTGAAGTAGACAAAATTAACTATTTAAAAATATATTTTCTTTTTAAATAGATGTGTATTTAAAATTTACAGTCTTTATCTTACAGTAAAATGGACCAGAAAAGCACAGGGACCTACACTACTAATACCACCTGTGACTGACTGGCAATGGTAGCAGTTTGGCTCATACTGCATGTGGCATAATCTATTGGCTTTTTTATAAGGTATGAAATATAATTACATTTTTAGACAGTCTGGAAGATTTTTTTATGTTTTTGTAAGAAGTCTCAAGGCTGCATTTATTTGATGAAAATTGCAGTAAAAATTTAATATTGTGAAATAATATTACAGTTTAAAATAACAGTTTTTTAATGTGAATATATTGTAAAATGTAATTTATTCCTGTAATCAAAGCTGAATTGTCAGCATCATTACTCCAGTCTTCAGTATCACATGATCCTTCAGAAATCATTCTAATATGATGATGTCCGTGTAACCACTTTAGATACGTCCTTGTTCATGTTTTGAGTCAAGTCAAGTCTTTGTTTATTTTTGTAATTTTGAGTCACCTTCTGTTTAATAAAACTGCACATGGGTTCTACTGCAACTTGCCCTCAGTGGATCATTACAGAAAGCTAGACCCAAAATATGAACCCAGCAGTTTTTTGTCTCTTTTGCCCACGTCAAGGAAAGTGGACTATTGAAAATTATGTTGAGGATTTTCTTGAACTTTCTTGCTATGTGGATTTTAATGACATTGCGCTAAAGAACATTTTCCGTGTGGGTTTAAATGAACCCATACGTTCACAACTGCCTGGGGAAAAAAATCATCAGCAGAGTTTATTGACTATTCCTTGTTACTAAGTTGCTAAGTGGT
>NW_015506510.1:139789-154568 GCF_001515645.1 Sinocyclocheilus grahami | reverse complement strand
TGTGCGAGAGTGGTCGGGTGTGTGTGTGTGTGTGTGTGTGTGTGTGTGTGTGTGTGTGTGTGTGTGTGTGTGTGTGTGTGTGTGTGTGTGACTGGAAGGACACCGAGGAAAAAGAGGCAGGCGTATGATGATATGCTGCCTCTGAGATCAGACTCACACAGGGCACTAATGTAACGTGACAGTGACAGCTCACTTCAGGCGTTCGGGGACCCTGGGCACAGCAATACCATTTCATCAGCGCCTGTGATGGTTATGTGCTTGTATACAGGACAGAACAAGGGCAATAACACATACGAGCACGCACACGCAAGATGTAAATGGCATTTCTCTCTGTTAGCTAAGGTATATACAGTATGATAGCTCTGTTGCATAACCTTGTAAGCTACAGCATTTTAAGACCCTGTGAAATCGATCTTTTAATCTGTGGAGGACATCCATAGAATCACACTGAAGTAGACAAAATTAACTATTTAAAAATATATTTTCTTTTTAAATAGATGTGTATTTAAAATTTACAGTCTTTATCTTACAGTAAAATGGACCAGAAAAGCACAGGGACCTACACTACTAATACCACCTGTGACTGACTGGCAATGGTAGCAGTTTGGCTCATACTGCATGTGGCATAATCTATTGGCTTTTTTATAAGGTATGAAATATAATTACATTTTTAGACAGTCTGGAAGATTTTTTTATGTTTTTGTAAGAAGTCTCAAGGCTGCATTTATTTGATGAAAATTGCAGTAAAAATTTAATATTGTGAAATAATATTACAGTTTAAAATAACAGTTTTTTAATGTGAATATATTGTAAAATGTAATTTATTCCTGTAATCAAAGCTGAATTGTCAGCATCATTACTCCAGTCTTCAGTATCACATGATCCTTCAGAAATCATTCTAATATGATGATGTCCGTGTAACCACTTTTGATAAGTCCTTGTTCATGTTTTGAGTCAAGTCAAGTCTTTGTTTATTTTTGTAATTTTGAGTCACCTTCTGTTTAATAAAACTGCACATGGGTTCTACTGCAACTTGCCCTCAGTGGATCATTACAGAAAGCTAGACCCAAAATATGAACCCAGCAGTTTTTTGTCTCTTTTGCCCACGTCAAGGAAAGTGGACTATTGAAAATTATGTTGAGGATTTTCTTGAACTTTCTTGCTATGTGGATTTTAATGACATTGCGCTAAAGAACATTTTCCGTGTGGGTTTAAATGAACCCATACGTTCACAACTGCCTGGGGAAAAAAATCATCAGCAGAGTTTATTGACTATTCCTTGTTACTAAGTTGCTAAGTGGTACACTGTGGGGACTATGGATGAGGAACCCCAAAATTCTCTAGTCCCTACCACACCTGCCAAGCCAGAGCCTATTCATGTCATGCCCACTGATCCAGGGCTTCTTCACATCATGGCTGCCAAGACAGAGTTTCTTCACGACATGGCTGCCATGCTGGAGTCTTCAACCAAGATGCTCGCCACGCCGGAGCCTGCAGTCAAGATGGCCACTACACCAGAGCCTTGTCACGTCACGGCCACCACGCTGGAGTCTCTAGCCATCATGGCCACCTTGCCAGTGTCTGCTCACATGAATGCCATCGCCAGGGCTTCTTCACATCATGGCTGCCAAGACAGAGTTTCTTCACGACATGGTTGCCATGCTGGAGTCTTCAACCAAGATGCTCGCCACGCCGGAGCCTGCAGTCAAGATGGCCGCTACACCAGAGCCTTGTCACGTCACGGCCACCACGCTGGAGTCTCTAGCCATCATGGCCACCTTGCCAGTGTCTGCTCACATGAATGCCATCCAAGTTTCCCCTGAAGATTTTTTTTTGGGGGGCGGGGTTCTATAGTACCCAAGCTCCAGCGGATGCGGAGAGGCCACCAGGGCGGCGCTGAAGACTAGCACAGCAGAGCAGATGCGACTGCAATTGAGAGCACAGAGAAGTTAGAAACGGCCCCTGTGGCCGTAACAAGACATTCAGAGAATTCAGGAATGACTTTCATGGTCTTGTCAGAACAGTGGGGGGTGGGTGACTATAGTACCCAAGCTCCAGTGGATGTGGGCCAGGACAGACGAGAAGCATTGCCAGTGTGATGGACCCACCACTGATGTCAGTGCGAGCGGTTGGCATCCCATTGGTCTCTACACTCTCAAGCCCAGCGGTCTTCCCTCTGTCTACTGCACTGCCCATGATGGCGTTTGCCATCTTGAGTGTGTCGGCTGCACACTGTGATCCAGAGGCCAACCCAGTCCTTGAGTCTGCTCCAGAGGCCGTTCCTGAATCCACTGCCTACCCTGACACTGCCAAGGAGGCCATTCATGGACTTTCCACTGCCAAGGAGGCCATTCATGGACTTTCCACTGCCAAGGAGGCCATTCATGGACTTTCCACTGCCAAGGAGGCCATTCATGGACTTTCTACCTGCTATGTAATGGCCACTGAGGCCGTTTCTGAGCTCTTTGCCTGTCCTGTCACGGCTAAGGAGGCCGTTCCTGAACTCCCTGCTTGCCCTGTCATGGCCAAGGAGGCTGTCCCTGAAAGTTTTGCCTGTCCTGTCACGGCCATGGAAGCCATCTCTGAACTCTTGGCCTGTTCTGACACAATCATGAAAGTCGTTCCTGAATTCTCTGAATGTCCTGTTACGGCCACAGGGGCCGTTTATAACTTCTCTGAGCTCTCAATTGCAGTCGCATCTGCTCTGCTGTGCTGGTCTTCAGCTCCGCCCTGGTGGTCTCTGGCTCTGCACTGGTCCTGGTCGCCTGCTCTGCTGGATCATTACTAATATTAATATATATATATTCCAAACTTTTAGTGTATTTATATTTCATTCAATGCTAGAAAGTATAATAAAAATGTTCTCATCTAATTCAAACCCAATGGGTCCCATTTTCTAATAACTGCATGGAATATTCATATTTTTAAGCATAGGATAGATTTGAAAGAAAATATTCAAAACATATGCATAAGCACGTTAATTGGTTCTTAACCTCAGTCTAATGTTAATGAATTTGGAGTACGTTGCATAAAACACACCCAAACCACATAAATATTATAGGGCTTTCTGCACAACCTTTCCTTTACAGACTTTTGTCACTCTCGGCAATGAAGCTCTCTAAAGATGTGCAGTGTCTCTCTCTATATAAGATGAACTATATGTACGTATGTATTTCGTGATAACACATTTATGATGCCAATGATGGGATTTTTGTGAACATCTGAAAAAAAAAATTTCATTAATTTAGAATGATTTTTGTATGACAGTTACTGATGAATCATGATTTGTTCGTGAAAATGTTTGTATTCAGATTTCACATCAAATTTGTGCACACATGGCTACTGAATAAAACCCAATATGCTATGATTTTTTTTGTTTCTTTCTTTCTTTGTTTGTGTATCGAATATTGGCTTTGCTCTACGACCTAGTGAACTGAAATAGTTTGACATTAAAATGTTGCTAAGTGAATGTAATACTAATAAGCATGAAAGCACAGAACTCAAATACTGGGCAAACTAGTTAGATGCAGTGCATTCTGGGATTGCTTTCTCTGTAAGGGATGCATTGCTGCCCAAGAATAAAATAAGGAATCTTAATCAGCATAAAAGAACAGTGTTGCAAGTGCACCAAAGCTTTAAAATGCTGCCTATGTAGGCAACTGACTAGATTTAGGCACAGAGCTATTGTGATATTAACTTAGCAAAACATGCTGACACCAAACTCTATTAGATTCCGAGTCTGTTGTGTGCTTCTAGTGAGGAGCACTATTTGTGTGGCATGCCTATAGAGAGCATTCCAAATTAGCCACTTATGTGCTTCCATCAAGGTTACGATGCTGCCTTGGAAGCCATCTGCCATTTCAGAAAGCAAACAGAAACACAGCAACTTGGGTATTGGAAAAGAGCTAGAGACTCCTCTCCTCATCTTCCTCTCAATCTCACACACCTCTCACCCTCTGCCTCGCCGCCTCTTTTCTCTTTTAAACAGACTTTCTCTTCTTCATTCATTCTTTATACACCCACATGTAGTCACACCATGGCTCTGTTCCAAAACCTAGTGAGCTGCCTACGCAAGCAGCATTATAAGTCATCCTAGGCACGCTCCTGATGTGAAAGATGATTCTGGCCAAATTCTAAGGCATGATCGAATGTATCCTTTGCCGAAAAGCTAATCCCATTATGCATTGCAACAAACTCCATGAAAGAAATCACTGCACTGTGATTATATAATTTATTATTATTATTTTTTTGCATCATCATTAATGCACCATATTTTAATGTCAGAGTGGAAGCTTTTCAGTGAATAATAATGTAAATATCTGGGCTGTGTGTCAAACAAAGCAATCTGACTTCAGAAGAATATAGTGTATGAGTTGTATAGATCACTTTTATGATACATCAATGTGCATTTTGAAGCTTGACAGTCTTATCCTTCATTCATCTATTTTTGTCAACAGCCAAAAAAAAGTAAGTCATAAGGATTTGGATTGACATTAGGTTGATGAACTTCATTTTTTTTAACTTCTCCCTTGTGGAAAAATAAATATACTCTTTAAAAACATTACATTTCTTTGAATATATTACTAAAATAATACATTTTAAAAGAATATACTTGGTTTGAACTGAATTTAATGTTTTCTGACACTTAATTGTGTGTTAATTGCAATTAAATGAAAATGTATTATAGCTTAAAGTGATATTAAATGCGACTAGCTGAACTTTAGAATGCATTTTGACCCACTGAAGTAGTACTTAAATACATCTTTATATGTAATTTCATAATTAATTATATTGTCTTTGAAATACGGTTAAGGTGTACTGCTGAATGTACTGACACGTATTTATGATCAACTAAAATACACTTTAATGTAATTTCTATTGAAACTTGTATGTCATAAATTGAAGTATATCTGTAATTACACATTTGCTAATTTCTTTGAATATATTACTAAAATAATACATTTGAAAAGAATTATACTTGGTTTGAACTGAATTTAATGTTTTCTGACACTTAATTGTGTGTTAATTGCAATTAAATGAAAATGTATTATAGCTTAAAGTGATATTAAATGCGACTAGCTGAACTTTAGAATGCATTTTGACCCACTGAAGTAGTACTTAAATACATCTTTATATGTAATTTCATAATTAATTATATTGTCTTTGAAATACGGTTAAGGTGTACTGCTGAATGTACTGACACGTATTTATGATCAACTAAAATACACTTTAATGTAATTTCTATTGAAACTTGTATGTCATAAATTGAAGTATATCTGTAATTACACATTTGCTATGATGAATGTGCAATTTAGTACATTAAAAATGAACTTCAATTTCTAATTACACTGTTGAAATGATACAGTACTTTACATTTATAAAGTGAATTTTTAAAAGTCTACTTAAGTGTGTTTAGAAAAAGTAATTGAAGTGAACTCTAAGTACACTTAAGTGGCATAAATATTTAATTAATATTATATTATATGCAAGTACAGTTTCTTAAAAATACACTTTTAACATTTGAAATACACTACCAGAGCACATTCAATATAATTAAACTCAGTTCTCACTGGGTTTTGTCTAGACAGCTGTTTATGAAGGCAGCTAACTAGGTTTAAAATATGAGCTACAGACTTTATTAGTCGTCCTCTCATGCGACTCTCATCCTCTTGTCTCTTTTAAACACACTTCCCATCTTGCATCATTCTTCATACACCCACATGCTGTGTTTTCATTCAATAGCAAACAATAAGAAGATCTATTGTTCTATTGTTTTGCTCTTATTCAAGATAGCAGCAAAAATGGTTTATGTATGTAAGGGAAAGCGGTGAGGTGGATATGGTCTTTTAAATGGTTCCTTACAGATTTATTTCATTTCTTTATAGCTGATAATAAAATCTGAGTGTGGTTTTAGATCAGCGTTTCAGCAGAGCTCATACAGAGCTGTCCATAGCCTGATGCCTGCAGTAATAAACAGGGCCAGTGATGAAACAGAGATAATAACAGCTTTGGAGTTTAATTCATCTTCTCACATGTAGACTGGAGTAGAGTATACCATCATAAACACAACATCATTTAGTGCAGCTGAGAGGCCTGATTCAGTGCTGGGGAATTTAGCTTGTCGTCTGTTAGCACACAACATGATTCATGTCTCCAATAAGACTCCACACACACACAGCTCACTGTAAACATCCCGCAGTGACAGTCTTACTCATCCATTAGCTCTTTGCTGGAGGTAAAGATCCAGAAAGGCTTAAAACTGATGGTGCAGCTTCAAAATATCCTGAAAGAAAAACAATAGAAAGTTAAGGAAGATGTTTCGAGGTGCATTGAACAGCTTGGGTTATTGTTTCCAATTTCTGTCAAGGACATAAGGCATGAGGTACTACAGGGCACGAGAGTCTAATGTTGTTAAAAAACTACTCGAAAAATGTAGCTAGCTAAGCTACCGGAAGCTCCACAGAAAGCCAGTTAACCCTGGAAAGCCTGACATATGAAATAACAATCAGGCAGAGCTGGGTAGATTACTTGTAGTCCATTACTGATTCCAAATTACATGACAAAAATTGTAGTTAGTAACATGATCTATTAAATTACACATTTTAGGTAATATAATCGCACTCCTTTTTGATTACTTTGAGATTACTTTTGACCTAGCTTGTTTTTCACATTGATTTAAATAAGATAATCTTGTACCATATTGACATGAAATACAAAGAGTAAGAAGATATATTCCATTCGTTGTAATTTACATCATAAAGTGCATTAAGCATTACACTACGCCAAGGTTTCCCAAAATGGGGTGTATGAAGGTACTGCAGGGGGTTTGTGCGTTTAATGAAAAGTTAATCATTAATTCAATCATAAAAATGTAAAACAAATCATTTTAAAATAACAAATCAAAATGAAAAATTAATTATTTTATTTGTTTACCTGCATGTCATGTGACTATTAACCAATGTCAGAGAACCGCGAACGTGCAAATGTGATATTAATTATACTTGTATGTCATAAATTGAAGTATATCTGTAATTACACATTTGCTATGATGAATGTGCAATTTAGTACATTAAAAATGAACTTCAATTTCTAATTACACTGTTGAAATGATACAGTACTTTACATTTATAAAGTGAATTTTTAAAAGTCTACTTAAGTGTGTTTAGAAAAAGTAATTGAAGTGAACTCTAAGTACACTTAAGTGGCATAAATATTTAATTAATATTATATTATATGCAAGTACAGTTTCTTAAAAATACACTTTTAACATTTGAAATACACTACCAGAGCACATTCAATATAATTAAACTCAGTTCTCACTGGGTTTTGTCTAGACAGCTGTTTATGAAGGCAGCTAACTAGGTTTAAAATATGAGCTACAGACTTTATTAGTCGTCCTCTCATGCGACTCTCATCCTCTTGTCTCTTTTAAACACACTTCCCATCTTGCATCATTCTTCATACACCCACATGCTGTGTTTTCATTCAATAGCAAACAATAAGAAGATCTATTGTTCTATTGTTTTGCTCTTATTCAAGATAGCAGCAAAAATGGTTTATGTATGTAAGGGAAAGCGGTGAGGTGGATATGGTCTTTTAAATGGTTCCTTACAGATTTATTTCATTTCTTTATAGCTGATAATAAAATCTGAGTGTGGTTTTAGATCAGCGTTTCAGCAGAGCTCATACAGAGCTGTCCATAGCCTGATGCCTGCAGTAATAAACAGGGCCAGTGATGAAACAGAGATAATAACAGCTTTGGAGTTTAATTCATCTTCTCACATGTAGACTGGAGTAGAGTATACCATCATAAACACAACATCATTTAGTGCAGCTGAGAGGCCTGATTCAGTGCTGGGGAATTTAGCTTGTCGTCTGTTAGCACACAACATGATTCATGTCTCCAATAAGACTCCACACACACACAGCTCACTGTAAACATCCCGCAGTGACAGTCTTACTCATCCATTAGCTCTTTGCTGGAGGTAAAGATCCAGAAAGGCTTAAAACTGATGGTGCAGCTTCAAAATATCCTGAAAGAAAAACAATAGAAAGTTAAGGAAGATGTTTCGAGGTGCATTGAACAGCTTGGGTTATTGTTTCCAATTTCTGTCAAGGACATAAGGCATGAGGTACTACAGGGCACGAGAGTCTAATGTTGTTAAAAAACTACTCGAAAAATGTAGCTAGCTAAGCTACCGGAAGCTCCACAGAAAGCCAGTTAACCCTGGAAAGCCTGACATATGAAATAACAATCAGGCAGAGCTGGGTAGATTACTTGTAGTCCATTACTGATTCCAAATTACATGACAAAAATTGTAGTTAGTAACATGATCTATTACATTACACATTTTAGGTAATATAATCGCACTACTTTTTGATTACTTTGAGATTACTTTTGACCTAGCTTGTTTTTCACATTGATTTAAATAAGATAATCTTGTACCATATTGACATGAAATACAAAGAGTAAGAAGATATATTCCATTCGTTGTAATTTACATCATAAAGTGCATTAAGCATTACACTACGCCAAGGTTTCCCAAAATGGGGTGTATGAAGGTACTGCAGGGGGTTTGTGCGTTTAATGAAAAGTTAATCATTAATTCAATCATAAAAATGTAAAACAAATCATTTTAAAATAACAAATCAAAATGAAAAATTAATTATTTTATTTGTTTACCTGCATGTCATGTGACTATTAACCAATGTCAGAGAACCGCGAACGTGCAAATGTGATATTAATTATTAAATATTTATTTTAAAATCTCAAGTAAATATATTAGGTGAAAGAGGTTCAGATGACAAAAAAGTTTGGCAATGCCTGCATTACATGTAAATAACAAATAATGTGAATTTGTGCATTTTAATGTGTTTAAAAGACAAAAGCCTTCCAAAGACATAGTAATGCATGGTTAAATAACATACTGAGCGATAATTCAGATAAACATTAATGTGTTCATCAGTAGTTGATGCAATGTTGAAACACCTGAAATGATTTTTGCAAATCCAGTGGTCAAATGCAGTGTAGCCACCTGATTAATGACTGGTCTTTGACTGAATGTCCACAAAACAGACAGACTATCTAAATGTGGTAGGCTATTTTAGAAAGGAACATTCAAAAGATGAAAAATAGGAATTAGGCAGAATCAATAAATTATGAAAAATGTATTGCTCCTGTGTGAATATGTAATCATGTAGTCTATAAAAAAGTAAATGAGCAGTTTATTGAAACTTTAGTCTGAATATGTTTACTGAAAAAAGTTTGAATGTGTTTTTTTTTTACCGTTCACATTTGATATATCAGCATTTTATAATTCATATAGTATGATATATGAACATGGAGTTCATACTCGAGAAGTAAAAAACACCTCTGTTTTATTCAGAGGCACAAACTGAGCAAAAATTTGCAGTTTGGTGCAGTTGCTGATATTTATATGGCCAAAAAGTAAGATGAAATTCTGATAGCTTGTAATGTAAATCAATGAGATCTGCAGTATAACAAACTACTTACATAAAATGCATATAAATATCAGTTGTTACTCTATATCTGCAAAACATCTTAGTCTTAGATGATATTTAATGCCTAGTTTGATGATCAAAGCTCTGTAGTTTAAAAATATATAACATTGTGGAAGTGTCATAGCTGCCATCACACTTAATCATCTCCCAAAAATGAAAATTCTGTCACATCATTTACTCACCCTCATGTTGTTCCAAACCTGTGTGAGGTTCTTTCTTCTGTTGAAAACGAAAGCAGATCTTTTGAAGAATGTGGGTAACCAAACAGTTTCTGGTAGCCTTTGACATAATATGGAAGTCAATGGGGACCAGAAAGTGTTTGGTTACCCACATTCTTCAACCTTCTGTTTTATGTTCCATGCATAAAGCACATTAACAGTAATCTAAAGTCACATAAAGTAATTTATTTGCGATGGGATGTGGCCATTTTTAGAAACAAGAAAACTATTTCCTAGTCAAAATAGAATGGCAGTTTATTTTTGCCAACAAAGTGAACATATTTTCAAATGCTATGACCTGTTAACGCAGTCCACTGATAAAGTCAGACATCCAGAAATATAAAGGCCTACCACCGGCCAACGGTACAGCAATCTGTTGACCGACTGCGATACAATTCAGCTGTCAGTGTGAACGAGGTTTAAGACTGACTGAACATTGCTCATATTCCTTTGATCTTGAGTTACCCTATGCAAACTTACTGCACTCAGTCACTATCCTGCACAAGTTCTGCACTTGTACATTGGTTTCAAAGTGAACCATTCGCAAGAACCAATAGGAAGTGATGTTAAGCATTTCTACATGACTATCAAGCCTTAAAGGGGTCAAGTCATGCATTTCTTTTATCATTTTATTTGATTCCCTAAGGTTTACTAATGTTAGTCATGCTTCAAAATGAGAATTTAGTTTTACATGACTGTTTTCCACCCTCCCTCTGGCCCTTAGAATTAAACAGGCTATTTATTTGCCGCTGAGCTTTTAAGACTTGTGTATAAACACCCTCTTTAAATGTGAAATGAGCAGTGTGACAAAATCACAAAACAATCCAAATTATGTCGCTCAAACTGTTAAGATCAGACTGAACCCAGCAACAATGTTGTATAAATGTTTTATTTTGAATTTTTGGATTTAAATACGTAAATACTTAAGAGTCTAGTATTGGATCATTATTGCAGTGATTAATATGTTTCTGGCATGTTATATGTTTGGCATCAGTTATTTTAACCCTAACTGATGCAGTGCGTAGCTTTTTATTTCTTGAACAACCTTGTCAGAAGATGTACCCATGCACATATTCCAGGATGACAATACCAAGATTCACCAGTCTCAGTTTGTGAAATAGTGATTCAGGGAGCATGAAGAAACGTTTTCATGTATGAGTTGGCCATCACAGAGTCCTGACCTTAACCTGACTTTACAGAATCAATACAAGATCTCAGCCATAATTTAATGCTCTTGAAATAAATGTTGTGAAGTTGCATAACATTGTCGAAATAATGCCACAACGAAAACACAATGTTATCAAAGCTAAAAGCAGCCCAAAAATATTAAAGTGTGTGACTTTTTTGGGCAGGCAGTGTAAAGTCTGCCTCAGGAAACTTTTGTCAGAGTCATGTAACTACAATGTAATGATTGTATTTAGTATTTTCCTGTTCTATGTTTCATTCATCAGTCAAATGGACAGATTACACCCGTTTAAAGAAACACAAATATTCCACAAATATCACAGTTTGGTCTGGTTCCTCTTCAGGAATTCGAGCTGCGTCGAAAACGCTAGGGGAACGCCTTCTGCGACCCACGCTCTGAATCACATGTGAAATCAGTCCAATAGCTGAACAGAACGTCACAGGCAGGTGACGTCATGACCAGGAATCTATAAAAGCACGTGCGGCGGAGCCAGCGTCAGCTTTCTGTCATTCAGCGAAGCGCTCTGTGTGTGTCAGTCATATTTATTGTTGTCTGTCTATTGTGAGAAAAAGTCTAATAAGCAGCTATATCTAAGGCTCACGCTAAGACAGAGCATGCAAAGGGCGAGTGCAAACCACATTATAGGTTGTGTGTTCCTCCCTGCCCACGTTACATCACGAGTGGGGATACACACAGCCTGTGCGTGGTTTGCTTGGGAGCGAGGCATGCAGAATCGGCTCTTGAGGGAGCCAGCTGCCCGCATTGCGAGCGCCTCCCACTGCGTACGCTTTGCTCCCGGAGGCCTCTCTTTGAGGAGGGAGCCTTCGCCAGTATTCCTCGCGGTGCTGGCCCCACTTCCGTCGAGTCAGAGCGGCGGCTGCATTCGTGGGGTTTGCAGTTGGATCTGGCGGAGGGAATGGAGACGGGCGAGTCCCTATCTCCTTCCTCACCCACCGGATCCAGTGCCCGATCTCTGGGTTCGGAAGCCCGTTCTGCGGCTACTTCCTCCCCGGGTGACGGCTTGACGCTCCTCCTGTCTTCCTCCGAGGAGGTTGATGTGGAGGACGTCAAAGAGGTTTCGCCCCCTCAATCGCCCCAATATGTAGAGAGGCATTTGTGGTTGACCCTGTCTGATATGAAAGAGAAAGACAGGGTCTTCCTCCTGGACGCCCTGCTTATGCCTTCTGGCCTGTTCGGCGACGCTGTCAATTCAGTCGTCGTCAGAGACCAGGAGGCTCGTAAACAAGCGGCGGCATTTCAGCCGTTCCTCCCTCACCGTATTTCAGCTCCAGGGGCTGCTGGGCGGCAGCAGTGGGTCGCAGAAGGCGTTCCCCTAGCATTTTCGACTCAGCGTCTCGTTCCCTCGAGGAACCAGGGTTACATACCGTATTGACCCGAATATAAGACGATATTTTTTTCTTGGAAATACATCTGAAAAAACGCGGTCGTCTTATATTCAGGGTCTAGACTTTGACATGTCAATAATACACCCACAACAATAGGTGGCGCCAAATATGCATAAAATGAGTGTGCCATGAAATACGTAATGTAATGCGTGTTGTAAAGATCACGAGTAAAAACAAAAGAAAAAGAAAACCTTACAGCTGCGTGAGTCGTGACTGTCAGGTTAGCCTGATGGGACCAAACTCTCTTTGTGATTTTAAAACGTAAGACAGTTCCCAGATTTGAAGACTACAGCGAGATTTAACTTCTACTGTTAATAAGATTTTGGTAGGCTACTATTAGATGAATAGCCTAAATGTCCGAATTCAGATGGGCTACCTGTTTTTTTAATGGTATATCAAAAAGTGTATATTTTTTAAAATGTACTTTCAAAACAAAAATTAAAATAGGAAAAATATGCAATATAAAAATATTTGAAGACAAAATGTGTTTAACTGAGAAAAAACAAGACTTGATTTTTTAAAAGCCTTTTTCCAAAAGGTACATCTGGAAAAAGGAGGGTCGTCTTATAATCAGGGTCGTCTTATATTCGGGCCAATATGGTAAGTAACCTGAGACGTTTTCTTTTGGTAGTAAAAACATTTTATTGTGGGTTTGCCTCTATCTAAAGACAAACTCTTTCACAGCATCTCCAACATATTTTATTTGGGTTGCATAAACTTATGTAACTTGCTGTTTTGTGTTGGACATTTTTGGTCAGTCAGGTACATTAAATGCATGCCATGTTATGGTAAAAACAATTTTTTTTAAATTACAGATGTGGTTTCTAGATTCATTTTAAAAAAAATATTTCAACTTAAATCATAACTTATTAAATGTTGGAAAGACCTTTTAAGACTTTAAGGATAATGATCAGGGATCTTGTTTACATACACACCTCTTTTCATCTCACCATGTTGAGTTTTTGTAGCTTAGTTTCAGTAAATGTTCTTTGTGGAGTATGTTATCATAGTGCATCATCTATGCATAACAGTCCTAACCCATCTAAGCACATCCAGCTGCATAATTGGATATAGCTGGGTCTGAATCTTTTTTTTTTGTTTTCCTTTGTTTTGCCATAAAGTCATGATTTATACACAAAGTGCGCCTGCTGTCAGGAATCATTGGGTGTTATATGGAAAGATGTGGAAAGTAGGAAGTTTTTGATTTTCACACACTACTAAAGCCTTTTGTCAAAACATACACAACACCTCTGGCACTCTTACGGTCCAGTGCTAGCTGGCTAGCATCCCTAACTCAAAAATGTAATTATAGTTCAGCTCTATGCAATAAAAATACAGTAAAAACTGTAATACTGATAACTGATAATATTAACATATTTACTGTTCCTTTGATAAGTAATGCAGTCTTGCTGAACAAATAGTTTATTATTATTTTTTTAAATCTTACTAACCAAACTTTTGAATGGTAATGTATATCACTCAAAGCTTTCTTGTGATTACAGAACATTGTTATATTACAAAACTGTAAAAATTACATTTACATAAAAATGGTAATTAATCTATAACTAAAATGTAGGTATAAACTGTTTATTTAGCTGGTTTCACTCAGATTAACTCAGATTGTGGAATATGCATTAAGTCCAACACACATATGTTTCAAACAGTATATAAATGTAATATATAATATATATATATATACTACCGCTCAAAAGTTTGTTTTTATAAGGAGAAAAGTAGATGTTTTTTAAAAACGTTTCTTCTGCTCATCATCGTGCAATTTCGCTGTATTTTATACATAGTTAAAAAGCCTATTCTATATGCCAATATAATGCCAGGTATACCTTTTACAATTCTAGCCTGTCCCAGATGAAAGATGATTTCATTGCAGTGATTTCTTTGTTCGTTTGTCCTGCATCGTACTGTGAGAAAGGTTCAAAGACAGCCGTTGTCACGGTCTTGCGACCAAAGACAGCCTGCCACAATTTTCTGGCAGTTTAAGAAATTTAGGTTAACCATCTCAGTGTGTTTGTTGCTACGACCTACGTCTACTAACCAGCCAATAAAAATGTAACATGAAATGATGTATTGATCACCGCGACATGGCGCTAAAGCATAAAAGGCATGGAGGCGAAAAGATCTAAAAAGAACACCAGTATGTGGGATTCCAATAAGTAATTTATTGTCCTCCTTGTCCAACATAACTTCCTTTGATATGACTCACTTCTGCTTCCATTCTTTTCAGAATCCAGCCAACAAAGGGTGGACAAAAACAAGTCTTTGACAAAAACTTTTTTTCTTGTTTGATAAGCTGCTTTTCTACATGTCATGCTTATTTTAAAGGGGTCATAGGATGCCCATTTTCCACAAGTTGATATGATTCGTTAGGGTCTTAATGAAAAGTAACATAGTTTGGTTAAAATTTCTCAATGGTAGTGTAAAAAACACTT
>NW_015506510.1:126742-139714 GCF_001515645.1 Sinocyclocheilus grahami | reverse complement strand
CATTTGGGACGTGTCATGAATGCAAAACGTCATTTTGCTAAATCTTTGCAAATTATTATGCAGCTTTAATAAGCCCATATTTATTGAGCGATTATGTGGAATATGGTGAATAAAATGATGAAAAAGAAATGGTGACCAAACACCTTAGATATATAGTTTAATATTTTCTTTGCACTTCTTTGAACTGTAAATAGTATTAGATGCTACTTTATATAGCAACTACTGTATATGTTTGTATTTGTATTTTGTGGTAAATACTATTTGCATCACAGTGTATTGTAGTACATTATAAAACAGTATACAAATATAACAACATATTCAGTGTATTTACTGGGGACCTTACTTGTCCCTATATGCAGCTTTTGGCTTCACAAGATGTTAACTGATGGACTGGAGTGGTGTGGATTGCTTGTGAATTATTGTGATGTTTTTATCAGCTGTTTGGACTCTCATTCTGACGGCACCCATTCACTGCAGAGCATCCATTGCTGAGACACTGATGCAAAGCTACACTCTAAAAAATGCTGGGTTGTTTCAAACCAATGTTGGGTCAAATATGGACTAACCCAACTGTTGGGTTAAAAAGTTAATTTAAAAATGTAACCAAAATTTAACCCAACAGTTGGGTTAGTCCATATTTGACCCAACATTGGTTTGAAACAACCCAGCATTTTTTAGAGTGTAGCTTTCACCAAATCTGATGAAGAAAAAAACTCATCTACATCTTGGATGGCCTGAGAATGAATACATTTGGGTGAACTATTCCTTTAACTTTTTTTTACACTTGTAACATTCCAATAATGACTTTTAATTAGGGATGTGCAAAATTATATATTTTCTTAATAGGCTAGTCAATGAGCTGTTTGAGCAACTAGTCATCTAGACAACCTTTATGAAAATCTTATTTAGCGCCATGCCCACCACACACCAGACGCCTTTACAAAGAAATCTAACAGAAGACATACTGTATAGATCGACTTTCTCTAATACATTCAAATGCTTTTGATTAGCAGTTTAATCAGTCTGAATGGTCAGCCTGGCACTCGCTGCCGCCCAGTTGGCAGAGGGATTAAATCCAGAGCTACGGCATTTAAAGAAATGTGTTCTCTCAGTTAACGGCACATTGGTCTTATTATCTGAAAACCTAAAAACATTTGTCTGCTGAGGAAGGCAAGCAGGTTATGAATGGTGATTGTGTTTAATGCCATCTGGGGTCACAGAGAGCTATCATTGCAGGATTGCCAAGAACTGCATTGTCAACACAATATTACTAGAAATGGAAAGGATGGCGAGCAAATGTTGGAATTGTGTTGGAACAGTGCTTTGGAGAGCCGTGACACAGGTATGTTGCTCCCTGCTTTACAGCAGCACATTTACACTCACAGCTGACATTATTCTTGTGTGAGACATAAACAGAGGCCTGTTGCAGTCATTTAGCACAGGAGGCTAAACACATCACATAATGTCAAACAGCAATCAGCTAAAGCCTATCCCAGCAGTTCCAGGTACTAATATCTTCAATAGGTGCGGGTTAAAGGTTGCTTTTGGTTACTTGTGTTTGGTAAATGTGTGTCTCGTAACTATGGAAGCTTAATTGCACCACATAAATTAGGAAAAGCTAAGTGTGACTTTTTATCTCACAATTCAGACTTTTTTTCTCGCAATTCTGAGCTTATATTTCAGTTCATACAGTTCCTTCTTTTTTTTCTCAGGATTGCGAGGTATAATTTGCAACATAAACTAGCAACTTTGAGAAACAATTTGTAAAAATTGTGAGATAAAAAGTTGCAATTACAATTTTTCAATTCTGTTGCTGAATCAAAACAAAACAAAGCAAAACAAAAACAGAATTGCAAGAATTTTTTTTGTCAAGCAAGTCTGAATTGTGCGATTTGTGACAAACTCACAATTTTGAGAGAAAGTCAAAATTGAGATTAAAAAGTCACACTTAAAATTGTCTTTTTTTTATTCTGTAGCTGAAAAAAAAACAGAATTGCAATATATAAATTTAGAAGTGAGTTATAAATGTGCAATTCTGAGAAAAAGTCAAAATTATGACTTTCTTCTTTTATTCCGCATCTGAAACAAACAAACACACACAAACAAAATAATTGCAAATTAAGAAACTGAGATTTTCTCAAAATTCTGAGAAAAAAAGTCAAAATAAGACATAAACTCTGAGGTGTGAGATATATACGCTGAAAAAAACGTCTGAATTGCAAGATATGAAACATAAACTTACAATTTAGAGAAAAATTGTAAAAATTGTGAGATAAAAAGTTAAAATTATGATTTTCTTTTTTATTCCGTAGCTGAAACAAAAAAAGTCAGAATTGTGAGATAAAAAATTGCAAGATTATAGTTTAATTGCAAACTTGTATGTCATGTATTTAAATATATTTGTAATTGCACATTTGTAAAGATGAAGTTGAAATTTGGTACATTTAAAATCTATTAACTTGAAATAAAAAATTGAATTACACACTACAGTTAAAATGATAACCAAGAACTTTACATCTGCTTTAGTAATTGTAACAGATCGACCAGGCTCCACCACCACCCAGTCACAACGATCCCTCTCACCTGAGTTCTGAGCACCTGCACCTGTCACCAATCAAGCACCTCATTACCAGCCGGCATAAAAGCACACACCTCAGACACCCTCATTGTCTGGTCTCGTATACACGTAGAGGACTCAGTGACTTTGCTACTGCTGCCATTTGAATACTTCCTGCATTACTTACCTCCTGTGTTCCTCCTAGTGTCTCCTCGTCTCCAAGTGTCTCCTGTTCCTCCTAGTTCCTGGATTACTGAGGTGTGTGCTCCTCCTGCCTGCATTCCAGCTCCTGTACAGCCAAAGACATTACCCCGATCACCATATCCTTCGAACTATTCCCTCACCATCACATCCTCTGAACCCTACCCCAGTACTCTCTGTGACCAAATAAACCTATTTGATTTATACTAACCTGTTGCGTCAGACCTCTTCCGTTACAGTAATAATATTCAACATAATAAGAGTACTTCTTTAAAGCAAGACAAGATTATTACACACAATGATTTAAAATTTACTTTAAAGTGCACAGTCATGAAAGTAAACTCTCTTTAACTACAGGTGGCCTTTAATTTCTTTCATATTATATTTGCAAGTACAGTTCTTGCAGTAAAAGTGCACATTCAATACAATTAAGCACACTTCTTTCTCACAAGAGTAACATTTTTCATCAGTGTATAGTAATAATGGTGTGCGGTGGGGTGGCTGCTTTCTCAAAAGTACTAAAAGAATCTTTAATGGAATTGTTTATTAGTAGAATTGGAATCAGAAGCACCACACTTTACACCAGAATATCAGAGTTAGAGCACTCGAAAGGGTCTGGTCTTTATCTCCTTGGCTAAAAGGGTTAGTTCACCCAAAAATGAAAATTAGCTCATAAATTACTCACCTCCGAGGCATCCTAGGTGTATATGACTTTCTTCTTTCAGACGAATCTAGTCGGAGTTATATTAAAAATTGTCTTTGATCTTTCAAGCTGTTTAATTAATGCCACTCAGTGGGTGTTGCATGCATCAGTCCAAAAGCAGTTAAATAAAACGTTGTTCACCCCCCGGAGCCGTGTGAGACACTTTTTTTTTTATGGATGGGCGCTTTTTATTTAACTTCTTTTAGACTGATGCATGCAGCAACCGCTGAGTGCCATGAAACCGCTTGAAAGATCAAAGACAATTTTTAATATACCTCCGACTGGATTCGTCTGAAAGAAGAAAGTCATATACACCTAGGATGACTTGAGGGTGAGTAATCTATGGGCTAATTTTCATTTTTGGGTGAACTAACCCTTTAAGTATGAAAAAGGATTTACACCAGACAATTGATTTATGATTTAACTGCATCCTCGAGCATTACTGCAAATCTCATCCCTTCAGCTACATCTTTGCACCCAGACTTCAAAAAAAAAAAACTCCCCCTCTCTATCTTTGCACTTTTCACATGGTGGGTCTACCTGCCACGAATGCCAAATAGGACTGCGATATCTCTGAACCCCAGAGACAAACGCCACCGGAATCAGACAGCATAAGCACTGAGGAGAGAAAGAGGTGTAGGCCCTCAGCACAGGATGAGCAAGACCTCTTTGAAGACTTTTAATAGTCTTGCTTAGTTTGCTAGCTGCCAGTATCTGTCACACTGAGTCCAGATGTAGAAACACATTCTTCCCCGACTCAGACTTCCTCTGTGTAGATCTCAGCGTGCTGGTTAGTTGCCATCTTAGTTTCTTGTAATCTATAAACAAAAGAAAAGAAAACCTAAAACCAACATTTACCTAGATGATCAACATAACCAACTCTAACCACAATCCCTGTAAACAAGATCAAAATGAACACTTGCTCCAGATTTCATATTTTTATAAATATTGTTAACAGCCAGAAAACTGTATTTTTGTTTTCATGAGAACTAACTTCACTTTTTATTCTCCTCAAGTTCATTCAGGTGTCCTAGCAGAGTAGCCACAGTAAACTATGAATTACTACAAACCATGTTTTTTGACGTGACGTGTGGCCAAGTATGGTGACCCATACTAGGAATTAGTGCTCTGCATTTAACCCATCACCGTGAACACACACACCCGGAGCAGTGGGCAGCCATTTATGCTGCAGCGCCCGGGGAGCAGTTGGGGGGTTCGGTGTCTTGCTCAAGGGCAGCTCAGTCGTGGTATTGAAGGTGGGAGAGAGTGCTGTCCATTCCCTCCCCCCACCTACAATCCCTGCCGGTTTGTGATGGCACTATAATGCGCCGTTCACTTGCAGGAAGCAAGCTTCTGGAGGGCACATAAGTCAGAAGAAGTGAATTTTTGTAATGGGGTGCAGAGCCATAGCAATGATCTAGCAACCACCCAGGAGTGTGTTTCCCAAAAGCATCATGAGCCATGGTTGCAAGTTCTGTCATTAACAGCTTAGTTTCTCAATTAAATATTTCCCGATATCATGCGGAAGTTCCAACAAACACTCACAAACAGCATTGCAAACCTGCAGTTGGAAGCATAGTTTATTGTTAGTACAACATAAAGATTTGAAGACATCATGCTCTTGAACACAATAAGCATGCATTCAATTCTGTATCCTTCATTCCATATATATATATATATATATATATGGGTAAATTGAATTCTATATGTTTTAATGTCAACAATCAGTTATATTTTTGAAGTCCCTGGGAAAGCAAACCCACGAGAATGGAATCAAACATTAAGGCAAAACAACCAGTCACAAAAACAGTGAAGTAGTCCTCAGTTGCCATTTTCATTATTTGCAGCAGCATCTATGAGAAATTACTTTGTGGAAGAGACCTGCTAAATGAATTAATTGTGAGACTTCATATTAACATGACTAAAAAAAGAACAACTTTCTATTTTTCACATAAATGAACTATAATCTGACATTAATTGTGATCTTTAATCATTATATTAAAAGTTATTGCTTCACCTGTGCATGATGAGGGTTCTACAATCCTATATAGTCGAACCAACATGGTTCGAGGAACGAAGGGGCAACAAAGTTACTACACAATGCATTGCAATGCAATGGTTATGCAGCAAGTTTCCTTGTTGCATGGGAAATCTACACAGCTCTTACCAGCTGGTCTCCGTTACACTCACCCCTGAAACCTCACTCCCACCCTAGTTTTGAATCAGCATCAATCTGGCATGGGAGTCAGGTGCGCTAGCAAGGATGCTAAAGACAACAGCCTCTAGCGTCAGTCGCTAGTGTGCCAAGCAATCCTCTAGTAAAGACTCAGAATACCCTGGTCTAGCAGTCACCCAGAACAATCTAGCAACCACTTACCAACTACCTTCCAACCAAGAGCCCCGTAACCACCTAGAAACCGCCAAAGCATTGGCACCCTAAACACTGCCTAGGAAACACCCATAAACACCATATCAGCTGATGAGCAATACCATACAGTAGTAACCACCAAGAACACCCAACAAAAGCCTTAGTAATCATCCAGAATGACACAGGTCTAGTAATCACCCAGAACAATCTAGAAAATGCCTGGTAACCACCTAGCAATGGCCTTGCAACTATCTAGAACAGCCCTGAAACCATCTAGAAACCACCAAAGCATAGACACCCTAAACTGCCCAGGAAACACCCATAAAAACCTTATAAACTGACCAGAATTGCCCTATTGACCGCCCAGAACAACAAAGCAATGCCTTAGTAACAATCTAGAAATGTTCAAATCCTTACAAATCACTCTCGACACTCCAGCATTGTAGAGGCAAGCTTAGCATGCAGAAAGAGTATTCACATATTATTCAGTAGCTAAATGTGAAAATCTGATTCCACAAAGGTTTCCCACATTGCCTCAAAGGTACAAGCATCAAGGACATTTTCACATATTAGAGCAACACACAGACATGAATGAACAACCTGCACCAAATGTTCCAGGGCATATTGTTGGATGTCATAGGTTCATTCTGTCCTGAGAAGAAACCATCATTTGTGGTGCTGAATGTGTGTGTTGTGGTGTTCCACTCCTGAAATAAAACCATCTCTGGGATTCATTATCTTGTCTTGCTTGCCTTTGTAATGGCATCATCTCAATGGAAACCATCTATAGCTGGATTGATTGCTGTGTGCATGATTGTGCAATCCTTCCAAACTTTTCCTTCCAGAAGCTGTATTGCACACAAAAGGCATTTTCTCTACACCCCCTTAATTCTTTCCCCAGTCATGCGAGGTTGAAACGTCTGTGCACTCAGTAAGAGGCCAGATAAGTCTTCCCATCAGCCCTTTCACCCCCCTCACCCATGTTGGGGAAGATTTTGTTGATGTAAAGTCAGAGCTCCCCATGACACTTCCACACTGGCACGTTTCGAGCCCTGTGCTCGAGCAAAATATCAGTGACATTCTGCATTCATGTAGCTTTTGTTTTGTGGGTCCAAACCAGAAGGGCAAACATGTTCATGTGTAACCTCTTTGTTTATTTGCATGAATTTCAACTTACAGTAATGCAAATTTAACATAAGATGTGATTGCTTTATTTTAGCCCTGGGGCTCAGTTTATTTCCATGGAGGCCTGACGCAACAGGAAATCTCACACAGAGATAGAAAACATATCCTAGGCTTTATTTCCTGTAAGCGATATGTAGGCAGGGTTCCTGATAACCTACAGAACCTGCCAGCAAATATATGCAACACATTCATGTGAACACATTCATACACTCACTGTACACAAAAACAGCAGCGTTTGGCTGAATACTCCCTAAATTCTACACTAAAATAATAAATAAATCTTGAACCCGTAAATTGTTTTCAATTTCATGGCAGGTGCGTTTTCCCTCAGTAATAACATACTAATTGCAGGGAAAATCCTCTGAGAGCAAACTGGTTGTTTTTCTCAAGGGTTCAATGGTGGGAACCCAAGTGTGTCGATGTGATTGAGGACAGACTCGGGAAAACAAAGTGTCCGTGGAGTTACTGCAAGGGAGTGTGGCGTCCTCGCCATGCTTGGATATTGTGAAGGACAGGGATCGCTGGAAAGTTTTTTTGTCTTTGGAATAACATGCACTGATGGATCCTGCACAATAAGACCAGAAATCCTTGAGTTAGCATCCAGTCCATTAGACCAGAGGTTTTCAATCCTGGTTCACTGCACATTTTGTATGTCTCTCTTTCCTGACACACTCAGTTGAGTAGATGGATGGAGGTCTTTGCTAACAAGCTGAATCAGGTGTATTGAATAAGGAAGACTTCCAAAATATGCAGTGCTAGGACCAAAAGAAGAAAAAGAAGAAAACAGATTTAATCTAAATTAGTTTACTTAGCTGCTCAGGCACAATAGTAAAGCTGCAAGTTGTCTTTAACTGCTCCTGATGATTTCTGCAGGACTGTGACTTAAGATTTGTACAGTATACAAAAGGTATCTAAACCAGAAGGCTGTAATAGAAAGGTGTAAGTAATCTAACTGTGGCTTTATATTTGATTTCAGTGCACCTATGGACATAAATATGCACCAAAAGCCGGAAATGTCAAAACTGTTAGGACTTAGGAGTGATTTCACGCAAATGTCCCTGAGGGATTGATTAAGTGTTTTGTAGAGCCAGTTAAACTCTGACTCACAGAATTCAGGCTGTTTGAATCAGCATATTACCAAAAGGGCTCTTATGTAACTCAAGCCGGCAAGCTTAAATATGCAAATTACTGAAACTTGCAAGATAATGCTATCCCTAGGCCATGGGACCTTCAGAGACATAGTGTACACAAATTCACTGTCCTTCCCTTTAAATTTGTAAAGTGAAAATAAATAGTTTGAACTTGTCAGATTGGCTCAACCACATTAATGAAGCAAGTATATGAAGTGAAAGGCCCCCTCATTAGTCATATTTTCCATGTTCATACAGCTCTCTACAGTATATCAGTGATGTGTAGTTAACTTCTGAAATTAGGTAAAGTTGCATCTCTGCATGTACTGTGGGCTTTTTTAGTCCAATGTTATTTCATATTCAATTTGATGTTTACAAAAGTAATGCTTTTGAGTGTGTTAAGCCCAAAGTATACTCTGGTTTTTAACTCTTTCCCTACCAATTATTTTTTTATTTAAATGTTCTTTATTACCAGTGAATGGTGGGCAATATTCATTTAACACTGCTCATAATTTACTTGGGGTTAACAATTGGTATTTATAAGCTGACGTTTCACACTGTAGATTCTTAAACCGTGGGTTAATGTTCTTATTTACATATTTGCAGTGTCAGTGTTATTGTCAGCGGCACGCGACCTATACTATCAAGTTTTTCACAATGGAATTTTGTACTATAAAGGTAAGAATGAAACAGTCTCTTCTTCACTCCAAGATGTGTTTTCCATCACCATTTGAAAATGTTCCCCTCAAACATTAAAATTACTGTTTATTCAACACACTGCGACTGTGACTGTCCAAAGCAGGTGAATATAGCCTTGTTCAGACTGTCAGTCCAATTCCGAATATTTGTGTATCTGACCACTTTGTATAGCAACTGTTCAGATCCGATTTGTGCTTCCAGTGGCACTCTTTCATTTTACTGAATACTGTATATGCATTGGATTTTATGGTAGCGACATTGCGTTGGTATGCCTATGCTAAAAACAACAATAACAGCAACACATTTTGCAATACAGATGTTGTCTTACAACATGACAAGATGTTGCCGTCGCGCTGGATTATATCACCTCTGGAATGCACTGGTTATTCCGTGCTGCCATCTCTGCCGGTCTCAAAACTCGAAGAGGTGTGTAGACCAGCTATATAGTGTCATTTTCTGCTTGAGTCGCACTTAGCAACAACACAACCTTGATTCTGCGCAGACGTTCTGCATGTTTTCTTCAAACAACGCCTGACGAGTTTACGTTTCATGTGGCGTGATAAAGTGACACGGGCAAAAAAGTTAGGCAAAATCCAATCTGAGCAGTCAGACTGAAATAGATTTCCAGAAATTCGATTTGAAAAGGATATCAAACCACATATGAATGTAGCTTGAAACGGGTTTGTAGAAATCATATTTCATGTGATTTTTTTTTTTTGCCATTCACACTTGCTTAATATCATCGGATTCCAATCGGATATGCACAGAAATTGGATTTGGACTAATATAGGCTTAGGTCTCTACCACAATTCTGCGCGCGAAAGATCATATTTTGAGTGCACAAAAGTGCATTTTGCACGCGCGCGATCTGAGTCTTGTGGAGAAAACATTTGTTTTGCAAAGAAAAAAGTATTTAGAGCGCACGAAAATCAATTTTGCATTTAAAATAAGTTTTTGGATGTGTGCAGACCTTCTCTTTTGCGCGTGCAACGTTTCACTAGCTTGCTCCCTTGATGCCTGCCCTCAGTGCTCTCTAAATGCCATCGGCTTGCTTGCTCAACACAACCCAGCTTTACAATATGCCATAATTCCAAAACTCGAAGAGGTGCGTAGACCAGCTATATAGTGTCATTTTCCGCTTGAGTCGCACTTAGCAACAACACAACCTTGATTCTGCGCAGACGTTCTGCATGTTTTCTTCAAACAACGCCTGACGAGTTTACGTTTCATGTGGCGTGAGAAAGTGACACGGGCAAAAAAGTTAGGCAAAATCCAATCTGAGCAGTCAGACTGAAACAGATTTCCAGAAATTCAATTTGAAAAGGATATCAAACCACATATGAATGTAGCTTGAAACGGGTTTGTAGAAATCATATTTCATGTGATTTTTTTTTTTTGCCATTCACACTTGCTTAATATCATCGGATTCCAATCGGATATGCACAGAAATTGGATTTGGACTAATATAGGCTTAGGTCTCTACCACAATTCTGCGAGCAAAAGATCATATTTTGAGTGCACAAAAGTGCATTTTGCACGCGCGCGATCTGAGTCTTGTGGAGAAAACATTTGT
Source organism: Sinocyclocheilus grahami (assembly GCF_001515645.1). Classification (NCBI taxonomy): domain Eukaryota; kingdom Metazoa; phylum Chordata; class Actinopteri; order Cypriniformes; family Cyprinidae; genus Sinocyclocheilus; species Sinocyclocheilus grahami. The sequence goes on along the minus strand of NW_015506510.1, from coordinate 129,298 downwards.
TTTGCAAAGAAAAAAGTATTTAGAGCGCACGAAAATCAATTTTGCATTTAAAATAAGTTTTTGGATGTGTGCAGACCTTCTCTTTTGCGCGTGCAACGTTTCACTAGCTTGCTCCCTTGATGCCTGCCCTCAGTGCTCTCTAAATGCCATCGGCTTGCTTGCTCAACACAACCCAGCTTTACAATATGCCATAATTCCAGCCAATCAGAGACGAGGCTGCTAAATTCTGATTGGCTGCCTTGACAACCACTCACAACATTTCTTGCATTACCTCGACAGCAGAAGAGGAAAAATACAGTGCATGCATAATTATTATGCAAGTTGATATTCTGATCGTATTTTTTTCCAAGCACATTTTACCAATTCCAGACTACATCAATCTTAATAACCACTATTAATCTTGTATTTAATCACTTATAATCTATATATTATTGTTCATGAAGGCTGGAAGTGAAAAACGCCTTATATTCAGGTGTGCATAATTATTGATTATGATCTTTCGCGTGCAGAATTGTGGCAGAGATGTAATCCCATAGACTAAGTGCTAATCTCACTTGTAAATTACAGGTGTGAAATTTACCTACAACCAAGGTTAAAAGTGGGGTTCAGAACAATGATAACCTGGGGTTAGGCACAATGTGAAAAGCCTTTGAAAGAGTTATGCATAATGAGTCACTGCATTTTGGTTTTGTTTATTGAGCAAGAAAGCCTAGGATTCAAGGTCTTGTGCATCTCCACCTACTCATTAACTACTCACTGATGGCTCATGGAAGTAACACACAGAATCACTTCGTATTTGACTGCGATCAGTCACCCTGGAGAAGATTCCATTGATTATACAGTGAAATCATGTGCTGGTGCTGCTGAGCAGAATAAAACCATCAACCCTTTAAGACGCTGATGAGAGTATTAGGCTTTTACATGTGAGGTCATGTGTTTAGGTCTCGACAGGACAGATCGAGCATCTCTCCTCACCCGCCCAAAGGGATTTCTCATTAATGTATCAGCAGTTCTAGCTCATATGCTGTCCCAGCATGCAAGTCATGAGAGGGGAAAAGGCACTATTAAATACGCAGTTAAAAAAAGCTCAAGAGCCCAGGAGACATGGTAAGAAGTCATTTAGCAGAAGCTTGTATCCAAAGCCTCTTACGGGGTCATCTTCTCTTGATTAACCTATATCTTGTTGAATGGTGTTATCTAATGCAATAGTATTATCTGAAGGATCAACACATGCACATGAGTTTGACTGTTGTTTACCGTCCCAGATGTTTAACCACAACACCATTTGAAAAACAGTTGGCAGGGCTTGATTTTGTCCATTGGGAATTCAGTGGATTGTTGTCGTTTGCTAATTGCTACAATTGCTTTATGTAAGTGACAGGTTTCTGGAGAGGAGGGATTGAAACTTAATTGTCCAGCTATAAAGCTGCAACTTTGTCAATACATTTCAAATGGCCATCAATGGAAAAAGATGCTTTGGTAACACTTTAGATTAGGGAACACATATTCAGTATTAACTAAGGGTTTTCCCTCAATAAACTGCTTATTGTTAGTAAGTAAGGTTGTTGTTGTAATAGTTAAGTTTAGGTATGGGGTCGGGTTAAGGGATCTAGAATATGGTTGTGTAGAATAAAGCATTAATATGTGCTTTTTAAGTACTAATAAACAACCAATATGCTAGTAATATGCATGCTAATAAGCATGGTCAACGTCAGTCCTGGAGAGCCGCAGTCCTGCAGAGTTGTGTAACCCTTAGACCTTGATTGGCTTGTTCAGGTGTATTTGATTAGGGCTGGAGCTAAACTCTGCAGGACTTGGCTCTCCAGAACAGTAGAAAACGAAACTAGCAAGAAGGAGCATCAAACAACAGCATAATAGCGGAGACTGCAGCAACAACAGACACCCACATTGACAAGTGCTTGTGTGCAAGGGTTATGAGATAGCAACAACTTTCGTTTGAAAAAGTACAAAGACATTTCTATTGGTCATAAGTTCTGTAGAAAAATAGTGCAGACACTGGACTATGATGAAGCTTTTTAGAGGGCATGTGTTGACTGCCTGCGATTGTTCACGTTATCAAATGGTAACGTGAATCAAATGGATTCTCTGCGGAGAATCAACAACTGGCTGACAATCTGAATGTGTTTTACTGCAGATTTGAAAAGGATAGTCTACCACCCCCCATCCGCTCTGATCTGCACTTCACACATTCACCTACCACCCCTGCAACCCCACTCCCTCCCTCCCTCACCATTCAACCTGTACTTCAGGTCTGTGTAGAGAATGTGAACCGGTTCTTCAGGAAGCAGAAATCTAGAAAAACTTCAGGCCCAGATGGTGTTTCACCTGCCTGTTTAAAAGTCTGTGCTGACCAACTGGCCCCCATCTTCACACATACCTTCAACAGATCATTGGAGCTATGTGAAGTTCCCTGCTGCTTCAAACGCTCCACCATCATTCCGGTCCCCAAAAAGCCCAAAATCACTGGACTTAACGACTACAGACCTGTCGCTCTCACATCTGTGGTCATGAAGTCACTTGAGAGACTGGTCCTGG
>NW_015506510.1:112569-124292 GCF_001515645.1 Sinocyclocheilus grahami | reverse complement strand
AGGATGTGAACCGGGTCTTCAGGAAGCAGAAATCTAGAAAAGCTTCTGGCCCAGATGGTGTTTCACCTGCCTGTTTAAAAGTCTGCGCTGACCAACTGGCCCCCATCTTCACACAGATCTTCAACAGATCATTGGAGCTGTGTGAAGTTCCCTGCTGCTTCAAATGCTCCACCATCATTCCGGTCCCCAAAAAGCCCAAAACCACTGGACTTAACTACTACAGACCTGTCGCTCTCACGTCTGTGGTCATGAAGTCACTTGAGAGACTGGTCCTGGCCTACCTGAAGGACATCACTGGACCCTTGCTGGATCCTCTTCAGTTTGCCTACAGAGCAAACAGGTCTGTGGATGATGCAGTCAACATGGGACTGCATTACATCCTGCAACACCTCGACAGACCTGGGAATTACGCAAGGATCCTATTTGTGGACTTCAGTTCGGCCTTCAATACCATCATACCTGACCTTCTCTCAGACAAACTCGCCCAGCTCTCCGTGCCCACCTCCATCTGTCAGTGGATCACCAGCTTCCTGACAGACAGGCAGCAGCTAGTGAGGCTGGGCAAACTCACATCCAGGACTATCACCATCAGCACTGGCACCCCCCAGGGATGTGTGCTCTCCCCATTGCTCTTCTCTCTCTACACGAATGACTGCACTTCAAAGAACCCCTCCATCAAGCTCCTGAAGTTCGCAGACGACACTACAGTCATCGGCCTCATCAAGTATGGAGACGAGTCTGCTTACAGACAGGAGGTTAAAGAGCTGGCTGTCTGGTGCAGTCTTAACAACCTGGAGCTGAACATGCTCAAAACTGTGGAGATGACCGTGGACTTCAGGAGAAACCCCTCTGCACTCCCCCCACAGCTAGGCACAAGAACAGTTTTTTTCCTGCAGGCTATATTCAGCCTGAACAATTAATCTTTCATAATTATAAATCGTCCATCACAGCTAACATAGTTATCTGACATATTTATATTAAACTGCACACTTTGTAAATAACATATCTGCACACTAATAACATATGTACATTTATCTAAACAATAAAAACATTTCCTATACTTCTATTTCTGTATATGGTACATTATTGAATGTTTTTTTTTATGTATATATATTTTTATATTAGTTTTATATTGCATCCCTACTGTGTTATTCCTATGTATGTCTACACTATCATGTATGTCTGCACTATGTTTGTACTTTCTTCTACACTGGAAGCTCATGTCGTCAAGTCAAATTCCTTGTGTGTGTAAACATACTTGGTAATAAAGCTCTTCTGATTCTGATTCTGAAATGGAGTATACTTTCAAAGGCTACGCATTTGATTGTACGCATATATCATAAAACTGTTTTATTGGTACCGATTCTCGATTTTTAAAGCAAGCTCCTGGAGTGTCCCATTACCCTCATATTGGGATATATTACCCATGTACTGTATATGCACGCCCTTGTAATTTGCCAGTGGCTGTAAAATTCCATATTTTGATACAAAAAGTCCTCAATAAGATGGTTACATGGTACTTGACAAGCCCAATGGTCCCACTGGACAAGCTAATGGATTCCCTTGAAATGATTTCCTGCCCAGATTATCAGATATGATTGTTGTTCTGGCGGATAGATTGAAATACTAATGAGTGTGTCTTGAAAGGATTATCATCATTATCCTTTGGCTGTATCGTCCCATCAGTTCCACCGACTGGTCGATGCACTTTATGGAATTCTCATTCCGTATAATCTCTAATGAACTCACACCATAAAACTCAGTGATGAACACATGTGCCAAATGTGATTACTTGTTAGTAAATCAAAACACATCAGTGACACGCCATTTAACCTGTATTTATAACCCACAACCAGGTCTGGTCAAATTTGATTGCATGACTTTTATGCAATGTCACCATGGATCATCATCATGACCTGTTTACAGAGACAATCCATCTGGATCAACCTGAAATTAAATGCCTTGCTCAAGGGCAAAATGGAAATGGTTTATGGATTCCTAAAGGGATCGAACACCATCCTTCCAGCTTTAACCACTAGGCCTCACCAGATCCTATTTCATAGCAGCATCACTCTTTTACATTCATACAGCTCTCTTTTGTAGGAGAGCACATCACTGTGTCTAAAGCAAGTGTGTCAACCGCCAGACCATTTTAATATTGTTTGAAGACTTTTTGAAGGCCTAAGCTGTATGGCAAATTGAGCAGCAAGAGAAAAGCTAAATCTGCTATCTGGTTAAGTCTCAGTTGGCTCTGCTTAACCTGCAGCTACTGCTAATGAAAGGAATGTGGCATGCTGTAATTTTCAGCCCACTAGAGATTTCCTGTGAGTCAGGAAACAGCAGAGCACTGTCTTCTAGTGAACATACAATACTGCTGATTCAGAACACAAATCAGATTTCTATGGATTGCAAGTGTGAATGCCTGCATAATGGAACAACAGCTGTTAAATGGTGAATAAACTAATGTTTAACTTGTTTAGGTTAATGAACAATATATGTTATTCATAAACCATATGTTTCAGTTCAGGTGATATTAAGCAAGCTTGCAGTCCTGCACAAATGTATGTCACTTTGCAAATCCATATTAGCTTCACTTTAAATCTCAGGAGAGCCGATAGATTATGTATTTGCCAAAAATATGAGCAAAGCTGAGCAATGGTTTTAGAGAGAAAAAGAGTTTGAACTGTTCTTTGAGTCCAAAAAAAAAAGTTTTATATGCATTATCACAAATGGCTAATACTTGTCAGTGGATTTGGTAGCAGCAGGAGTCTACAGTTATCTGGAGTTCCCCTTCAGGAACTCGAGCTGCATCGAACGCTACGGGAACGCCTCCAGCATGACCACGCTCTGAATCACATGTGTAATCAGTCCAATGGATGGGCGAGACATCACGGGCGGGGAGATGTAGCGACCAGGAAGCTTAAAGGCGTCAGCTTTCTGTCATTCAGCATGCGCTCTGTGTGTGTCAGTCTTATTTGGTGTTGTCTGTCCATTATCACTCTTTATTTTACCAATACGATTGTAGACAAACATACGGCGAGAGCCGGCAGCATCTCAGGCTGTGTGTTCTTCCCTGCCCGTGCTACATTTCGCGTGGGGATACACACACAGTTTGTGTGTTGTCTGCTTGGGAGCAAAACATGCAGAGTCAGCTGACTGTCTGCATTGCGAGCCTTTGTCACTGCGTATGCTTGCTCTCCGAGGGCTCTCTTTGAGGAGGGAGCTTTCACCGGTGTTTCTCGCGGTGTCGGCCCCGCTTTCACAGAGGCGGAGTGACGGCTGTGCTCGTGGGTTTCGCATATGGATCCGGTGGAGGGAATGTAGAGATTTGGTAGCAGCAGGAGTCTACAGTTATCTGGAGTTCCCCTTCAGGAACTCGAGCTGCATCGAACGCTACGGGAACGCCTCCAGCATGACCACGCTCTGAATCACATGTGTAATCAGTCCAATGGATGGGCGAGACATCACGGGCGGGGAGATGTAGCGACCAGGAAGCTTAAAGGCGTCAGCTTTCTGTCATTCAGCATGCGCTCTGTGTGTGTCAGTCTTATTTGGTGTTGTCTGTCCATTATCACTCTTTATTTTACCAATACGATTGTAGACAAACATACGGCGAGAGCCGGCAGCATCTCAGGCTGTGTGTTCTTCCCTGCCCGTGCTACATTTCGCGTGGGGATACACACACAGTTTGTGTGTTGTCTGCTTGGGAGCAAAACATGCAGAGTCAGCTGACTGTCTGCATTGCGAGCCTTTGTCACTGCGTATGCTTGCTCTCCGAGGGCTCTCTTTGACGAGGGAGCTTTCACCGGTGTTTCTCGCGGTGTCGGCCCCGCTTTCACAGAGGCGGAGTGACGGCTGTGCTCGTGGGTTTCGCATATGGATCCGGTGGAGGGAGTGTAGACGGGTGAGTCCCTATCTTCTTCCTTAACCACCAGATCCAGCGCCCGTTCTCGGGGTTCGGAAGCCCGCGCTGCGGTTCTTTCCCCCCGGTGAGAGGGGTCGACGCTCCGCCTGTCTTCCTCCGAGGAGGTTGATGAGGTCGTCGATGAGCTCGCCAGTTGCACAAGCATCAGTTACACAAGCATATCATGCCTAATATTATAATGAGCAGCTTTACTGTGGAGCGGAGCTGTTTTACAGTCGCACAAGCATTGTCAATACTATTATGAAAAAAAACAACAACAAAAAAACACGCGCAGTCAGCTCTCGGAAATAAAGGGCTGATTGTGCTTCTCCCCTCTGAACGCTCTGCTCCTGCCAGGCACGAGAGTGTCCGTGCTTGCAAGCTCGCGGTTCGGTCCCATTATTGCTGAGGCACGGCGGCGATTCAGATCGCAGGGATCGCACGTGGATCTAGCGGATGGGTTGGAGACGGCTCGCCCTTTCTCCGCCTGCACTCCCTAGATCCAGCGCTCTCTCTCGAGGCTCGGAAGCCTGCGCTGCAGTTTCTTCCCCCTCTGAGCGAGAGCTCGCTGCTGCCGCTATTTTTCTCAGAGGAGATTGATATTGTTTGTGTGACCATGTGGCTCGCGCGCTGCCGAGGCAACGAGTGTATTACATCATTTTCAGTTTTTGATGTGAATCTTACCACACCAGACCGTGTTTACTCGTTTGGTTGTTTGGCTGCATTTAATTCTGAGGAATTAAATTAAGTATTTATCTGGCTGTGAGAAGTTAGATATATCATTTTCGATTTTTGAAATGAATTTTATCACACCAGACCGTGTTTACTCATCTGGTTGTTTGGCTGCATTTAATTCTGAGGAATTAAATTAAGTATTTATCTGATTATGAGAAGTTAGAAATATCATTTAGATTTTTGATATGAAGCTTATCACACCAGACCGTGTTTACTCGTCTGGTTGTTTGGCTGCATTTAATTCTGAGGAATAAAATTAAGTATACATCGAACTATAAGAAGTTAGATATACAGGGGCTCTTGGGATAAAAATTTCTCGAGTAAGAGCACGTGTTTACCTCTCTTCCTCTGAGGAGGTTGAGGCGGTCAGCAGGGGTTGCTGGGCGGGAGCAGTCCCAACCTACCGCGTTCCAGCTCCTCATTCTGGGGGGCGTCACTTCTCGTACTCCGCAGAGTCTAGAGTCAAAGTGGCACTCCCAGGCCGAAGGCTTATAGCAGAAGGTGGTTCTGTGGACCGTCATTCTCGCTGGATAGTCTCCGTCTAAAACATCCTGATGCCTAAGGCTTATAGGACTTCTGATGGCCAGCTCCCTCTGGGGAAGAGCAGTGTACACCTCATTACACGGTGTACACCGCATTACACGGTGCCTGTCTCTCCTCAGTGCCCTCAGGAGATTGGTCTGCCAACCCGGCGCAGCGGTCTCCGGCGAGCACTTTTCTCAGTTACCACCTGGAAACGTAGCGGTGCTGAGAGGCTCGCGACAGAGGTCTCTAGAGCAGCTAGTACGGCTGTCCCCTGCCGGTTCGCCGCTTCAGGGAGACTGGTTCCCTTAGTATGTCACCTGGCGGTGTGGGAGCCCCTGCCAAGCGTGCCTCCTTGGGTCCTGCCCTGAGCAGGCTCTGGTTCTATCAGTCGAGACTTCCTAGCAGATGACACGGGTCTGATGACCGTCTTTTTAGAGAAGACTTCAACTATGAGGGTCCTGATGCTATGGCTCAGGACCTCGGAGGGCAGGCCCCTCTGGGGAAGAGTGGTGCACACCGCATCACATGGTGCCATCTCTCCTCAGGAGATCAGTCTGCCAACCCTGCCGGTGTTCCAGGGCACAGCGGTCTCCAGCGAGCGCTTCTCTCAGTTACCGCCCAGAAACGTAGCGGTGCTAAGAGGCTCCACAGAGGTCTCTAGAGCAGCTAGTAGGGCCGTCCCCTGCCGGTTCGCCGCTTCAGGGCACGAAGCTAGCCGCTCTGATTACACCAGAGTTCAGTCTCGAATCGTGTCTCAGATCAAGTCAGAGGACTGGTTTAGCACGATCGATCTAAAAGATGCACATGTCTCCATCCTTCCTCATCACAGGAAGTTCCTGAGGTTTGCTTTTGGGGGCAAAAGCTTACCAACACCGAGTTCTTCCTTTGGCCTGGCACTCTCACCCCACACTTTCATGACTCAACCACATCGATGATTGGTTGATATTAGCTCAATCATAGTGGATGGCAGTTCGACATCGAGATGTCGTTCTCGTTCACACGAAAGAGCTGGGGTTAAGACTTAGCGCCAAGAAAAGTGTGCTTTCTCCAGTACAGAGAACCACTTATCTGGGCATGGTGTGGGATTTGACCACGATGTAGGCATGTATGTCTCCTGCTCGGATTGAGTCGATCCACATCACGAGGGTGAGAGAAGGCCGGTCACTCACTGTCAAGCAGTTCTTGACTGGGGATGCTGGCCGTGTTTCTAGCGCTGAAACACTTCGTCCCAGGCCTAAGAGATCGCTATGTGTTGGTGCGTACCGACAACACAGCAGTGGTCTTTTATATATGTGGGGGCAGGCATCCTGTCGAGGCAGGGGCCGAGGCTTGGGGAATAGATGCCTCCCCCCGAGGGGTGAAGCAGACTTGGAGAGTCTTTGGCCAGGCTCAGGTGGACTTGTTTGTGACTCAGACGATATCGCACGGTCCCCTCTGGTTCTCTCTCTGACTCATCCAGCCCCACTGGAGAGAGTGCACTGGAACGAGGTCAGTCGACTGCCAGTAGCCCCGTTCTGGCCGGGCCAAGTATGGTTCTCGAACCTGATTCCTCTCCTCGACAGCGCTCCATAGGAGATTCCCCTCTGGAGAGATCTTCTCTCACAGGTGGAGGGCGCACCCCCGCCCGGAGCTGTGGATGCTGTGGGTGTGGCCTCTGAGGAGGCACAACTCATAGCTTCTGGTCTCTCAACCGAACGCCACTCTCGGTGGCCATTCAGTGGGAAGACACCCTCTTCTTACACGTTTCCTCCGCGGTGCGCTAAGGCCGAGGCCTCCGGCCAGAGAAGCTTATGCTAAGTAGTGGATCAGGATGCTATTCCATAGCCTTGAGCCCTTTGATCTCCCCTCTCCTTCGGGGGTCAAGGCTCACTCCTCCAGAAATTGGCCTTCGGGACGGCGGGCCCCGCCTATTTTAGCCATTCCTGGCTCCCTTTTCTCTCGCCTTAGTTGTGCTCCTTCACACTAAGCAGGGATTTGCAAGTCTGGTGGCGTGGGCATTCTCGTTCCCATAGCGTTTCGATGCAGCTCGAGTTCCTGAAGGGGACCCTCTCCAGGTTACGTATGTAACCATGGTTCCCCTAAGGGAATGAGACGCTGCCTCTCAGGTCCATACTTCCGGCATCCCTGCCAGCGCTGGCTTCACTCCTAGAAGCTGAGGCCGGTTTCACCTCACATGCTTTTATGCTTCCTGGTCGCTACGTCACCCCGCCCGTGACGTCTCGCCCATCCATTGGACTGATTACAAAAAAAACCTTTCAAAAGACACACCTTTGTAACTAAAGAGTCCATATTGGCACCTTAAAAGTACATATTAGTACCTAAAGTGTACATGTTAGTACTTTTGAAAAGGTACCGCTCCAGTGACAGCTTTTGTACCTTTTTTTCTGAGTGTACTGTATGCAAAATACTTATGTTTGCTGTTAATGCGTTAATAATGTATGTTTCTGTGTGTATGCTTGTGTATGCAAAATGTACATGTGCTAGAACCAGATTTTCCGTTTTAATGACTACACTCATTTTGGGCATACTTAACTGGGAATATTTGTTCCACCACCGCAATCTACAGTAGACACCCTAATTGACATTAAAATTTGAAAGTGCACTTGACCGCAGAGCGCATCTGGATCATAGACTGTATAAAAACATGGACGTAGTGTCCGTGATGTCACCAGTAGATTCCTGAAGAGCGTTTTTGAAGCTCAAAGTAGGCGGGGAAACAGTTGCCCTGGTGCCCGGCTCAAAGGACAGTACAGTCCATCTTGGCAGCGCGTCACCGCGCGTCACTCCTGGATAATCGAAAATGGGCAAAAAGGCGGGAGCTGGTTGCTGAAACCACGCCCACGTAGCTCGACGGCAGTGTCAGCAGCGGCAATCCACCTGTCACTCAAGTAGCCACGCCCTTAATTATGCAGAACTTTAAGGCTTAATATAATTTAAACGGATGACTTATAAAAACATTCACCCCCCTCACAGTTGTCATGAAGGGCAAAATTAGCTATATAGACCAAAATCATTTTTTGAACCAGGCTGTAAACATGTTTTTTTCTGCTGTAAAGTTGGGCATTTTAACATGGGGAGCCTATGGGATTGACTCCCTTTTGCAACCAGCCTCTAGCGGCCTGTCGATGAATTACAGTTTAAGTCACTTCCGTCTCACCCCACACTTTCATGACTCAACCACATCGATGATTGGTTGATATTAGCTCAATCATAGTGGATGGCAGTTCGACATCGAGATGTCGTTCTCGTTCACACGAAAGAGCTGGGGTTAAGACTTAGCGCCAAGAAAAGTGTGCTTTCTCCAGTACAGAGAACCACTTATCTGGGCGTGGTGTGGGATTTGACCACGATGTAGGCATGTATGTCTCCTGCTCGGATTGAGTCGATCCACATCACGAGGGTGAGAGAAGGCCGGTCACTCACTGTCAAGCAGTTCTTGACTGGGGATGCTGGCCGTGTTTCTAGCGCTGAAACACTTCGTCCCAGGCCTAAGAGATCGCTATGTGTTGGTGCGTACCGACAACACAGCAGTGGTCTTTTATATATGTGGGGGCAGGCATCCTGTCGAGGCAGGGGCCGAGGCTTGGGGAATAGATGCCTCCCCCCGAGGGGTGAAGCAGACTTGGAGAGTCTTTGGCCAGGCTCAGGTGGACTTGTTTGTGACTCAGACGATATCGCACGGTCCCCTCTGGTTCTCTCTCTGACTCATCCAGCCCCACTGGAGAGAGTGCACTGGAACGAGGTCAGTCGACTGCCAGTAGCCCCGTTCTGGCCGGGCCAAGTATGGTTCTCGAACCTGATTCCTCTCCTCGACAGCGCTCCATAGGAGATTCCCCTCTGGAGAGATCTTCTCTCACAGGTGGAGGGCGCACCCCCGCCCGGAGCTGTGGATGCTGTGGGTGTGGCCTCTGAGGAGGCACAACTCATAGCTTCTGGTCTCTCAACCGAACGCCACTCTCGGTGGCCATTCAGTGGGAAGACACCCTCTTCTTACACGTTTCCTCCGCGGTGCGCTAAGGCCGAGGCCTCCGGCCAGAGAAGCTTATGCTAAGTAGTGGATCAGGATGCTATTCCATAGCCTTGAGCCCTTTGATCTCCCCTCTCCTTCGGGGGTCAAGTGATGGAACAGGATGCTATTCCAAAGTTGGCCTTCGGGATGGCGGGTCCCGCCTATTTTAGCCATTCCTGGCTCCCTTTTCTCTCGCCTTAGTTGTGCTCCTTCACACTAAGCAGGGATTTGCAAGTCTGGTGGCGTGGGCATTCTCGTTCCCATAGCGTTTCGATGCAGCTCGAGTTCCTGAAGGGGAACCTCTCCAGGTTACGTATGTAACCATGGTTCCCCTAAGGGAATGAGACACTGCCTCTCAGGTCCATACTTCCGGCATCCCTGCCAGCGCTGGCTTCACTCCTAGAAGCTGAGGCCGGTTTCACCTCACATGCTTTTATGCTTCCTGGTCGCTACGTCACCCCGCCCGTGACGTCTCGCCCATCCATTGGACTGATTACAAAAAAAAACCTTTCAAAAGACACACCTTTGTAACTAAAGAGTCCATATTGGCACCTTAAAAGTACATATTAGTACCTAAAGTGTACATGTTAGTACTTTTGAAAAGGTACCGCTCCAGTGACAGCTTTTGTACCTTTTTTTCTGAGTGTACTGTATGCAAAATACTTATGTTTGCTGTTAATGCGTTAATAATGTATGTTTCTGTGTGTATGCTTGTGTATGCAAAATGTACATGTGCTAGAACCAGATTTTCCGTTTTAATGACTACACTCATTTTGGGCATACTTAACTGGGAATATTTGTTCCACCACCGCAATCTACAGTAGACACCCTAATTGACATTAAAATTTGAAAGTGCACTTGACCGCAGAGCGCATCTGGATCATAGACTGTATAAAAACATGGACGTAGTGTCCGTGACGTCACCAGTAGATTCCTGAAGAGCGTTTTTGAAGCTCAAAGTAGGCGGGGAAACAGTTGCCCTGGTGCCCGGCTCAAAGGACAGTACAGTCCATCTTGGCAGCGCGTCACCGCGCGTCACTCCTGGATAATCGAAAATGGGCAAAAAGGCGGGAGCTGGTTGCTGAAACCACGCCCACGTAGCTCGACGGCAGTGTCAGCAGCGGCAATCCACCTGTCACTCAAGTAGCCACGCCCTTAATTATGCAGAACTTTAAGGCTTAATATAATTTAAACGGATGACTTATAAAAACATTCACCCCCCTCACAGTTGTCATGAAGGGCAAAATTAGCTATATAGACCAAAATCATTTTTTGAACCAGGCTGTAAACATGTTTTTTTCTGCTGTAAAGTTGGGCATTTTAACATGGGGAGCCTATGGGATTGACTCCCTTTTGCAACCAGCCTCTAGCGGCCTGTCGATGAATTACAGTTTAAGTCACTTCCGTATTGGCTTCACGAGAGAGAGGTTGCCACTTGATCTGGATATATGCCTGTTTGTAATGATTTTCTCAGCTGATTATCATTTGATGAATTACTGCTGCCAAAATTTACAGACACATCTACAGAAACATTTGAATAAAATAATAATAATAAAAATGCTGTCTATAATGCCTATTTTACATAGAAATTAGTGTATGTTTTGAAAAAAATAATGATGTTATTTCAATACTCATGGCCCAGCCCTATTCCAGCATTGAATTGCTAGCGGTTAGTGAATGAGATGCCAATCTTTGCACTGAAAACCATGCAGAAAATTGGCGCAACTGTTCAGGAAACCGTTCAACTGTTCACTCACTACTCTGTAAGTTGTAGCCACATGATACAATTAGTAAGAAACGGAATAGCATACAAAGCAGAAAAATGTACTGGAATGAGATGAAGGAGAGAGAGCTGAGATAAAAATAAATGCCACTACTGTTGGCGAAGGTCTGCGTGGATGATAATACTAACAATCTGCTGCAGAACACTGCCAATGTGTACAGGAAACACAGCTGAACTGCGCCGGGAGGGGGTGAGATGCATACGCACATACATACATATACGCATATGAATGCTCCAACATCTAGAGAAAGACCTAAGAAAAATCAGACGAAACCCAAACAAATACTCATAAACAAAACTCAACACACAGTCATAATTCCATAAACACACTCCGAAAATAGAGTCTGAAACATGAGGCTTCACAGACTTTCTGGGCTTGGCTGGTTTTCCTGCACAGCTTTCTGGGTATTGAGCATGGCGAGAGCACATATCTGGATGTCTTTAGCAACAGATGCGACAGGACGGTTTAGGGAGCAACTGGGTCACAGACGTCACACAAACACACCCGCATGTACACACAGGACAGTGTGTGACTGGCAGAGAACTTGTGTTGCTGTGAATACAAACTAGCAGAGTGGTGCTTCATGGGAACCGTCACCAAGAGGAATCTTTTAAATCTTTCAGCGTGTGTTGGTGAACATCTGGATGCCAAAACCAGAAGCATTTGAGGTCTTGAATACACCACAAAAAAGCGATCAGTTCCTACTTTTTACTACACACCTAGATTAATAAGTGTTGTAAAGAATGTTGTTCATTGTTAAATCGAA
>NW_015506510.1:109033-111579 GCF_001515645.1 Sinocyclocheilus grahami | reverse complement strand
GCATGTCTGGAGAGAGGTTAATGACACACATGGGATTGAAGCGACGAGGTCTATGGCGTCATCTTTATGTGCCAGGAGTCAGTGTTGCTTTAGGAGAGGTCACCTTAAAGGCAGAGAGGCACTGGAGCAGATCAAGACTCACTGAGCCTATTGAGTAATGACACTCACTTGCTCACTACTGCATAACCTTAACCAGACCACAAGCACACACAACATCGTGTGAATGACTCCTGAATGCCTGTGTGTCCTTCAGCAATGCTGGATGTCCGTTACAGATGGATTACATTGTTATAAAAACATTATGATAAAGGAATAAGCCACTCAAGACCCTACATTTTGAACATGATGGAAAATAATGCGACATGCGATACATGTAATCTTTTGCATGTTAATCAGAGTTTTTGGCCTAATCGGCTGTGACTGAGACATGCAGCAGTGAATTCTATTTTGGGGATGGTTTCTATTTCTGGGAACAACAACATACAAACTGTGTTTCCAGTGACAATGAAAAGCTTAGGTTCTGATTATATGCATTGGTTACACTTTAGTTCGGGGACCAATTCTCCCTTTTAACTATGGCTTTTACCTCAATAAACTCCTAATTTGCTGCTTATTAATAGTAAGGTAGCTGTTAAGTTTAGTATTGGGGTTGATTAAGGGATCTAAAATATGGTCATGCAGAATAAGGCATTCATATGTGCTTTATAAGTACTAATAAACAGCCATTTGCTAGTAATATGCATGCAAATAAGCAACTAGTTAATAGTGAGAATTGGTCCCTAAGCTAAAGTGTTACCTTTAATTTTAGTTCACATATCATTGTGCGTGACTTTAACAGCCATAATACCTCAGATTTTGAAAATAAATTAAAGCAAACAAGAACATTTAAATTGTGAACTCTGTAGTTATGAAAACGTGTAGATTTTGAAGAATGCTGGTAACCAAACTGTTTTGGTTTACACTGTATGAAGAAAAAAAAATAGTTTTTATGTTACACAGTTTATGTTAGGCCATTGTAGCCTAAAAGTTTATGTGTAATAGATTCTGTTGAATTAAATGAAGTATTTCTTTCTTTCAGTTTGTAATAGCTTTTCTTATTTAACACAATAATGGTTTTAAATTTGATGTGCGATTAATTAGATGAATGAATCACTACATTGTGTAATTAATTAGATTTTTTTTTTAATGTATTCGCTTGACAGCCGTAGTTTTAATAGTTAAAATGGTAGAATTTTTACTAGTTTGATTAATTTATTATCAATTTCGCTGTGAGTGCTTGCAGTGAGAGCTCCGCCCACATGCTCTTCTGATTGGCAATGTGTGATTGATTTTGTCGTGTTTTGTACCTGTGTCTAGTGTGAACAGACAAATTGCTTGTCACTGGAATCTTATAATATCATGTTGAGTTAGGAGATAGTGCAACAAAACTGTTTTTTTTTTTTTGCTTTTATAAAGCATTGACAACAGCAATATACTAGATATCAAAGTCAATTAATAATTTATATGGTATCACTCAAAAATTAATAGACCAGTTGTACTCAACTATCTGGATCATTGCATTTAACATTCATGTTCATAGCACAAACGGTGCTTGATGAGTTTAATAAGTTTAATCTTTAGAGAGTCCCAAGTATCAACAATTGTAACAGTCATGCTTGCATTAACAAACACCACAGATAAAACCAAAGGTTAAAGGGTAAAGCTTAAGGCTCATAATGCTTCAGAAAATATATGTAGTGCAATTATGCAGTATCAGATAATTAGCGTTGTGCTGCTGTTAAAAGTTCTGAAATTAAATGTTAGATGAATGATGATATTCATATGTCTGTTCTTATATTTCTGCCTTTGAGATACGCACTTTGAATCTTACAGTACTGGAGTTTGCAGGTGCAAAGCTAGCACTCCTCATTACAACGTCTGGAACTAAAACATGAACCAAAACATCTTTACGTGGCACAAAAGTCACATTTTAAACATCAGCTAGTAGCATCAATACAGAAGACTTTTGCATTCAACATTCAGACTCCGTAAGCGCATTGCATAAGCAAAAATGCCTCCTCACATTTCAAGCATTTGAAGTTATCAAATGTAATGACAACACTTGACATCTAATAAATGGCCAGACCACACCTGCAGATCTCCACAGAAATACTTTCATATTCATATAAAAATGTAACACATTTTATTATGTTTAAATCCATTCCTCTGAATTCAGATACAAATTTTTTCTCCAAACGATCAAAAAATGTGGAGAGAAAAAAAAAGAAAGACAGATACGTCTGTACGTGAACAGTGAGCTCTCAACTGGGTCTCTGTTACAGTGGGTTCTCATGAAGGCCATGTGGCCAAAGATAATGAGAACAGATCACCACCGTAATGAACGGCAGCCACTGACCCCGACTGAGCAAGAGTGATAGTGTGATGCCAGATTAAATGAAGAGGGAAGTCAACAAGACTTAAAGTATTTCAGATGTGATTACTGGGAGAAACCACCTGCTCATTTTCTCAACTCTCATTTTTACTTTAGTATGAAGTAGGAACATTTT
>NW_015506510.1:83612-108717 GCF_001515645.1 Sinocyclocheilus grahami | reverse complement strand
ATTCTAAAGTATTGCAATTTTACAAGAGAAAATTGTGGTTTTGCACAGTAATACTGTGCATATAAAGGAAACACCAATTCAAATGCAAGGATTTACATATTGCAGGGTACCACTTTTTACAGTGAGCTCATGACAAACTATTCTATATCTGTCTACCACACATATCTGAAAGATGTATCAGTTTCCTACTTCATATTGAAGTTTTATGCTAATCAATGCACAAAACATGAATACACCAACCAAGAAACCACTTCAAAAATGACCCTTGACCACTAGCCTGCATAATCAAAACATACATGGATTTTAGGTTCATATTTGCTTGTGTATTACTATTTATGCACAAAAAACTGCATGTTTGTAATGGCAAAGTAATTCTGTGCCTGACAGGGTTAAAGTGCAAGAAATTCAGAGAAAGAAAGAAACAAAGACTGTATAAACAGCAGCGCTTGAATGATATTGTAGATGCGAGCTTCAATGTGGAGCGAAGTGCCTCAAGGGCTCAGACTGCAGGAAGTGAGAGAGCATTTCTGCTCATCTTCATCATTCCAGTCAAACTGAACAGATTCCAGAGTTCAGTGCGAGTCAAACACAGGTGAGGTTCAGTAACAGAATTGGGAATCTATATTTTTCATACTCAGGTTAGTGTAGTCGAGCTCTATTGCAAAACCTAGTGAGCTTTCTAATGTCTACATAAGCAGCCGCCTCATTAGGCAACTTTGTATTTTATAAGGCAGCAAAACTGTGCTATACCCAACATGTTTATATCAAGAGTGTACCTAAAAATACTGTCTAGGTAGACAGTTCACTACATTTTGGAACAGAAATACAGTATTGTTCCTTGATTTCTGAAGCTTTATTAAATTAAAGCTGAAAATGCCTTTGTAAGACAGTATTTAGCACCTCCAGGCACTGGTTTATTCCTGCACAGTGCTGTCGGTTGCCATCAGACAGTATAATGTCTCCTCATGTGCCTTCTGCCTACGTTACTGCTGCAGGCTCTCTCAGTGAGGAGTAACTGACATTGAACAAGGACAGTTTTTTCATGAAACAAACAAGAGACACCAGCAGTGTTGGGCAGCAACTAAAGTAACAACACTCACTCGATTTATTTACATGTATAATTGATATGACATGGTTTAATGTTAGTACATTAGTACATGCACAATTTTTAACATACTTATTGTATGTTTTGTGAGATTATTGACACCATTTTAGAAAATCTATCATTTATGAAAAAAAGGTGCCGTCAGTAGTTTGGTGCTAATTTAAAATGTTTGATGGCTGAGGTGTTAGAACACCAGGTCCCTGTGTTTACACAATTGTGCTCACGGACTGGGTCAGTATGAGCCAGTCATTGAGGTAGTTGAGAATGCGAGTGCCTCTTTCAGGATCCTGTATTCCTAGGTTGCCCGTCTCAGGAACGCCACTTGCTCTGATGCTTTACAGGTCTGGCAGCGGCAGAGACAGGCTGTGCCACTTTCCTGTGGCCAGCTCCACGCTGTGGCTTGGGTGGAGGGTGCTGCTGTGGCCGTGTGATAGCGGCAGTGAGACCCGCAGGAGGGCACCCTCAGCGACGAGCAGATGGAGGGGCTTCAGCCATCGGCGGGGTGGAGACAGCAGTGGGCTGCAAGGGCAAGATATACTTGATCGCCTGCATCTGTTTTTGTGCGGCCGAGAACTGTTGGGCAAAGTTCTCCACCGCATTGCCAAAGAGGCCATCCTGGGAGATCAGGGAGTCGAGAAATTTAGTAGTGAGGGTGGAAGTCTCGTTTCGGGCAGAGTACGGTGCTCTCCATGACCTAGTGAACTCTTAATGTGCCTCTGGAAAGAAAGGTACCGGGGATGGACGTAGAATGGTCAGTGTGTAGCAACCCCAGGTACCAGTCATCCAGCCTTGAACGTCCGGGACCAAGGTGGAGGCTTCCACATGAGCCCAGACACTCTCTGTGGCCCGGGAAAGCATAACTGTCAGCTCTGGGTCTAACTCGGTCAATGCTACTCTCCCTGAAAAGGGCAACGCAGCCGAGTCTTCATCCCCGGAGGTTTCTAACTCACCCTCTGATGCAACAATTGACATCCGGTCCTCCGCCAGAGCCCCAAAGGAGACACTAGGCCCCCCATGAGAAGGATCAGCACTGTCATCCGGAAGCTATACAGCTTGCGATGTGCTAGAGGAGTGAGGGGGCCATGGAGACGTACTCGGTGGGGAAGCCTTCACTGTTATCCTAAGGCCACCCTGACTATTTGCCGAAGTAGTCCTCCCCCATGAGGAAGAACTAGATCGGGATATAGCAGAGGGGACTCCACCTTTTTTGAGGTACTTGAGTCTTGACCATAGCATTGCGATGGTCATCTTCCCACAATGAGAACATGACTCATCCAGCTCAGTGTGCTTTATGCCCAGGCATGTGAGACAGCGATCGTGACTGTGAGACGGAACCATGAAATGACCTCATCCAGAAACACACGGGTGGAATGACATCTTTAAAAAGACGTCACAATGTCACACCCATGCCGCTATTTTCGGGAAATGGCTCTTTTCGGGTGCTGAATCACTCAAGGGGAGGTCGCAGCACAACTGACAGATCATCACTAATCTGCAGCGTGCAGAAGGCTCTTTTAGAAAGCTGCAGCGGCAGCAGGAAATGCACCAACGATCACGACCACCACTGACGCGCTGTCACACCAACACCATTTACAGAGCTTCCAGACACTCGTACTTCATACTCTCAAGACGATTGCTTTAGAGCACAAATGCTCTGCTCCAAAGCGAAAAGCTGAATGTGTGATTGCACTCGCTCTTCCTTGAATATCATCTTTGTGGGGCGGGGAGCGTGATGCAAATCTCACACGCCAATGTCCATTGGCTTGTTTTGTTACACTCAAAGATGTACTTTATTAGTGCAAACATATAAAATGTTACTTTTGTAAATAATTTTCTGTAGCTTGACTTGTAGAGTATTGCACTAGCAACAACATTTGTGTTTTCATTGCACAATTAAACATCTTGATTACATTTGAGAAAAATGCCAAATGAATTTATTTAAATTGTATTTTTTATTCAAATAACATTTATTAAAAATGCAATTTGGCTGTGGGGTTCTGTGAGTAGTATTGACAGTATGCAGACTGTCAAAATATAATACTATTGCCTTTTTGTAGTAATGTCCAGTCTGACTGCATTTTTTGCAAGTGCAGGGCGGTTTTTATGGACTTTGATATTGGTAATTTTGCACCTGAATTTCTCCTTTGGGATTAAGTCTCAGTGCTTGCAGTGAGAGCTCCGCCCACATGCTCTTCTGATTGGCAATGTGTGATTGATTTTGTCGTGTTTTGTACCTGTGTCTAGTGTGAACAGACAAATTGCTTGTCACTGGAATCTTATAATATCATGTTGAGTTAGGAGATAGTGCAACAAAACTGTTTTTTTTTTTTTGCTTTTATAAAGCATTGACAACAGCAATATACTAGATATCAAAGTCAATTAATAATTTATATGGTATCACTCAAAAATTAATAGACCAGTTGTACTCAACTATCTGGATCATTGCATTTAACATTCATGTTCATAGCACAAACGGTGCTTGATGAGTTTAATAAGTTTAATCTTTAGAGAGTCCCAAGTATCAACAATTGTAACAGTCATGCTTGCATTAACAAACACCACAGATAAAACCAAAGGTTAAAGGGTAAAGCTTAAGGCTCATAATGCTTCAGAAAATATATGTAGTGCAATTATGCAGTATCAGATAATTAGCGTTGTGCTGCTGTTAAAAGTTCTGAAATTAAATGTTAGATGAATGATGATATTCATATGTCTGTTCTTATATTTCTGCCTTTGAGATACGCACTTTGAATCTTACAGTACTGGAGTTTGCAGGTGCAAAGCTAGCACTCCTCATTACAACGTCTGGAACTAAAACATGAACCAAAACATCTTTACGTGGCACAAAAGTCACATTTTAAACATCAGCTAGTAGCATCAATACAGAAGACTTTTGCATTCAACATTCAGACTCCGTAAGCGCATTGCATAAGCAAAAATGCCTCCTCACATTTCAAGCATTTGAAGTTATCAAATGTAATGACAACACTTGACATCTAATAAATGGCCAGACCACACCTGCAGATCTCCACAGAAATACTTTCATATTCATATAAAAATGTAACACATTTTATTATGTTTAAATCCATTCCTCTGAATTCAGATACAAATTTTTTCTCCAAACGATCAAAAAATGTGGAGAGAAAAAAAAAGAAAGACAGATACGTCTGTACGTGAACAGTGAGCTCTCAACTGGGTCTCTGTTACAGTGGGTTCTCATGAAGGCCATGTGGCCAAAGATAATGAGAACAGATCACCACCGTAATGAACGGCAGCCACTGACCCCGACTGAGCAAGAGTGATAGTGTGATGCCAGATTAAATGAAGAGGGAAGTCAACAAGACTTAAAGTATTTCAGATGTGATTACTGGGAGAAACCACCTGCTCATTTTCTCAACTCTCATTTTTACTTTAGTATGAAGTAGGAACATTTTCATTTTGTCAAAGTTTTGGTTGTTGTTTAAGGCAGAGGAAACAGTTCAAGAGAAAAAGTAAATATATTTTATGAGATGCTAATTGTGTATGAATTTGTATGATGAAATTTATACAGAAATTTATGATTTTTTTTTTTTTAATTAGCAGGAAGGTCCACCCTTAAACAAATGTCAGTGTAAAACAATATGAAAACATACTGTACAAATGAGATTGGGCAAATTCATAATTACCCACCAATTTGCCAAAATCTTAAATAATTACAAATTGAGAGTGTGTTAGTTGCACATTTACTGCTGAGGCTGATTTTTGAACAAATTTTGAACCCCCAAAGTTTTATTGAATGTAGCAAGTTACATACTGAGAATGTAACATACTGATTACACAATTCTAAAGTATTGCAATTTTACAAGAGAAAATTGTGGTTTTGCACAGTAATACTGTGCATATAAAGGAAACACCAATTCAAATGCAAGGATTTACATATTGCAGGGTACCACTTTTTACAGTGAGCTCATGACAAACTATTCTATATCTGTCTACCACACATATCTGAAAGATGTATCAGTTTCCTACTTCATATTGAAGTTTTATGCTAATCAATGCACAAAACATGAATACACCAACCAAGAAACCACTTCAAAAATGACCCTTGACCACTAGCCTGCATAATCAAAACATACATGGATTTTAGGTTCATATTTGCTTGTGTATTACTATTTATGCACAAAAAACTGCATGTTTGTAATGGCAAAGTAATTCTGTGCCTGACAGGGTTAAAGTGCAAGAAATTCAGAGAAAGAAAGAAACAAAGACTGTATAAACAGCAGCGCTTGAATGATATTGTAGATGCGAGCTTCAATGTGGAGCGAAGTGCCTCAAGGGCTCAGACTGCAGGAAGTGAGAGAGCATTTCTGCTCATCTTCATCATTCCAGTCAAACTGAACAGATTCCAGAGTTCAGTGCGAGTCAAACACAGGTGAGGTTCAGTAACAGAATTGGGAATCTATATTTTTCATACTCAGGTTAGTGTAGTCGAGCTCTATTGCAAAACCTAGTGAGCTTTCTAATGTCTACATAAGCAGCCGCCTCATTAGGCAACTTTGTATTTTATAAGGCAGCAAAACTGTGCTATACCCAACATGTTTATATCAAGAGTGTACCTAAAAATACTGTCTAGGTAGACAGTTCACTACATTTTGGAACAGAAATACAGTATTGTTCCTTGATTTCTGAAGCTTTATTAAATTAAAGCTGAAAATGCCTTTGTAAGACAGTATTTAGCACCTCCAGGCACTGGTTTATTCCTGCACAGTGCTGTCGGTTGCCATCAGACAGTATAATGTCTCCTCATGTGCCTTCTGCCTACGTTACTGCTGCAGGCTCTCTCAGTGAGGAGTAACTGACATTGAACAAGGACAGTTTTTTCATGAAACAAACAAGAGACACCAGCAGTGTTGGGCAGCAACTAAAGTAACAACACTCACTCGATTTATTTACATGTATAATTGATATGACATGGTTTAATGTTAGTACATTAGTACATGCACAATTTTTAACATACTTATTGTATGTTTTGTGAGATTATTGACACCATTTTAGAAAATCTATCATTTATGAAAAAAAGGTGCCGTCAGTAGTTTGGTGCTAATTTAAAATGTTTGATGGCTGAGGTGTTAGAACACCAGGTCCCTGTGTTTACACAATTGTGCTCACGGACTGGGTCAGTATGAGCCAGTCATTGAGGTAGTTGAGAATGCGAGTGCCTCTTTCAGGATCCTGTATTCCTAGGTTGCCCGTCTCAGGAACGCCACTTGCTCTGATGCTTTACAGGTCTGGCAGCGGCAGAGACAGGCTGTGCCACTTTCCTGTGGCCAGCTCCACGCTGTGGCTTGGGTGGAGGGTGCTGCTGTGGCCGTGTGATAGCGGCAGTGAGACCCGCAGGAGGGCACCCTCAGCGACGAGCAGATGGAGGGGCTTCAGCCATCGGCGGGGTGGAGACAGCAGTGGGCTGCAAGGGCAAGATATACTTGATCGCCTGCATCTGTTTTTGTGCGGCCGAGAACTGTTGGGCAAAGTTCTCCACCGCATTGCCAAAGAGGCCATCCTGGGAGATCAGGGAGTCGAGAAATTTAGTAGTGAGGGTGGAAGTCTCGTTTCGGGCAGAGTACGGTGCTCTCCATGACCTAGTGAACTCTTAATGTGCCTCTGGAAAGAAAGGTACCGGGGATGGACGTAGAATGGTCAGTGTGTAGCAACCCCAGGTACCAGTCATCCAGCCTTGAACGTCCGGGACCAAGGTGGAGGCTTCCACATGAGCCCAGACACTCTCTGTGGCCCGGGAAAGCATAACTGTCAGCTCTGGGTCTAACTCGGTCAATGCTACTCTCCCTGAAAAGGGCAACGCAGCCGAGTCTTCATCCCCGGAGGTTTCTAACTCACCCTCTGATGCAACAATTGACATCCGGTCCTCCGCCAGAGCCCCAAAGGAGACACTAGGCCCCCCATGAGAAGGATCAGCACTGTCATCCGGAAGCTATACAGCTTGCGATGTGCTAGAGGAGTGAGGGGGCCATGGAGACGTACTCGGTGGGGAAGCCTTCACTGTTATCCTAAGGCCACCCTGACTATTTGCCGAAGTAGTCCTCCCCCATGAGGAAGAACTAGATCGGGATATAGCAGAGGGGACTCCACCTTTTTTGAGGTACTTGAGTCTTGACCACAGCATTGCGATGGTCATCTTCCCACAATGAGAACATGACTCATCCAGCTCAGTGTGCTTTATGCCCAGGCATGTGAGACAGCGATCGTGACTGTGAGACGGAACCATGAAATGACCTCATCCAGAAACACACGGGTGGAATGACATCTTTAAAAAGACGTCACAATGTCACACCCATGCCACTATTTTCGGGAAATGGCTCTTTTCAGGTGCTGAATCACCCAAGGGGAGGTCGCAGCACAACTGACAGATCATCACTAATCTGCAGCGTGCAGAAGGCTCTTTTAGAAAGCTGCAGCGGCAGCAGGAAATGCACCAACGATCACGACCACCACTGACGCGCTGTCACACCAACACCATTTACAGAGCTTCCAGACACTCGTACTTCATACTCTCAAGACGATTGCTTTAGAGCACAAATGCTCTGCTCCAAAGCGAAAAGCTGAATGTGTGATTGCACTCGCTCTTCCTTGAATATCATCTTTGTGGGGCGGGGAGCGTGATGCAAATCTCACACGCCAATGTCCATTGGCTTGTTTTGTTACACTCAAAGATGTACTTTATTAGTTCAAACATATAAAATGTTACTTTTGTAAATAATTTTCTGTAGCTTGACTTGTAGAGTATTGCACTAGCAACAACATTTGTGTTTTCATTGCACAATTAAACATCTTGATTACATTTGAGAAAAATGCCAAATGAATTTATTTAAATTGTATTTTTTATTCAAATAACATTTATTAAAAATGCAATTTGGCTGTGGGGTTCTGTGAGTAGTATTGACAGTATGCAGACTGTCAAAATATAATACTATTGCCTTTTTGTAGTAATGTCCAGTCTGACTGCATTTTTTGCAAGTGCAGGGCGGTTTTTATGGACTTTGATATTGGTAATTTTGCACCTGAATTTCTCCTTTGGGATTAAGTCTCAGTCTTTCTTCTACACTATGGCTTCATTCCAGTATTTATGATCAGTCACTCTAATTAGAGTATGTGTGTGTGTGTGTGTGTGTGTGTGTGTGTGTGCACAGTCACCTGATCTCTTGAGAGGGTCTGTCAGCATATGATGAGTAGATCATTACTGGCTGTTGAATTGTTTCTGTTGGCTGTTGAGACCCAGGGGCCACTTCCATGTCATCGAGTCAGCAAACAAAATAAATCATACGGCATGCATATACTCATAAGCACATCAATAAAACATTCTGTTATTCCTTCATCGAGAAGAGGGAGAAATTGAAGCTTCCCTTTCCTTGACCTTACAAAATACTAAATTTTAAATACCAAAGCCTTAAAATGATATAGCCTACCAATAGGGCCTACCATGGTAACACATTACAATAAGGTCCCAGTTAGTTAATACATTAACTAACATTAACCAACAGTGAGGAATACATATGTTATGTATATATGTTATGTATCTGCAGTGGGGAAGTCGTGGCCTAATGGTCAGAGAGTCTCAAGTCCAGCAGGAATTGTAGGTGGGGGGAGTGAATGTACAGCGCTCTCTCCCACCTTCAATACCACGACTGAGGTGCCCTTGAGCAAGGCACCGAACCCCCAACTGCTCCCCGGGCGCCGCAGCATAAATGGCTGCCCACTGCTCCGGGTGTGTGTTCACGGTGTGTGTGTGTTCACTGCTGTGTGTGTGCACTTAGGATGGGTTAAACGCAGAGCACTAATTCGTGGTATGGGTAACCATACTTGGCCACATATCACGTCACTTTTGTTATAGTATTTATTTATCTTTGGAAATGTTAGTTCATAAAAAATACAACTTAATGTCATCTGAGGTCCATTAAATAATATTACAAGATTCAACTTTTAATTTTTTTTTACCTTGAAATATCAATTTCAAAATCATTCTGATGGTTCACTGACTTCTAGTAAGTCGAATGGCTTCTGTTTCTTTCCCACATCTGTTCAGGGCAGTGTTGCCAGATTGGATGGACGATTTCCAGCCCAAAAGCTCACCAAAACCTGCCCACTCCAACAAAATAACGTCCAAAATATGAACTGCCAAAATAATGTGACAGAATATTATTGCCATGTCAGTCAAGCTTGATAAGAACCATTTTTAACTCCTTAAAACAAAATAATGACAAAATAATATAAAAATAGATACATTTCACAGGAAAACGGATAAAATCAGGGCAAATACATTAAAGTGAATTACCAAATACGCCTAAAACATGCATCCAGACACCATGTCAAAACAGCAATCAAGATCAATAGTTTAATTTAAATTTTTCTTAGGAGCCCCTTTTTTCCTGTGATGGATCTTTGTGTTGGAGTTTAAGCTTCTTTTCTCCTGCATTGTATGAAACTAAAAGAGTTCAGCTATTGTTACAAGCCTAAGAACACTAATCTGGTAAAAAAAAAAAATCTGAAGAGAGAAAATGACTGCAGTTTTTGTGTTGTTTTATAGAAAGAAACCAAGGTCAGATTTTGGTAGGCCCAAGAGATATTTTGTACAGTGTGTTTGTAATTAGCTGAATAATGAATTTGACAATTTATGCAGAGTTTCTCTCTTAGTAATAGGTGTAAAGGGTCATGGCGTACATTTTTTATTTTTAAGGTCTACTTATAATGTTATACCTTTTTGCACTTAAAACAGTCAATATGTTCATAATTTTCTAGCCTTTTTGTATTGAATAAGTGAATCATTTAAATTTGACTGTACCTTTAAGACTCCACCAGTTTTTGAAGTTTTATATATATATATATATTCTGGACTGTGGAGGAAGCTTTGATCTTACACAGTTACATCAAGGTCTTTCATTTCAAAAGATCAATGAAAAGTCTTTTCAGTAGAAAATTCAGTAGAAAATTCAAACACTCAAATTTGTATTATAAATAATTTAATTCAACCTAAGCAAATGGTGGTATTTATGTAAGCAGGCTGGCTGAGCACACACCATTCTCTAGCTGTAGAGCAGGACTGACTTCATTGAGCAGGAAAATAAACAGAACTGTTAATGTTTAAATATGACGATGATAAGAAAACCAATCTCTTGTGTTAGCATTTCATTACAATTTTAATTTACATTCAATTTGATTTAGTTTCCAAAAAGGGAGTACCTTTTTTTTTTTTTTTTGGAAATACCACCATCACAATGATGCCTGTAATCAACACCTATTTTGATGATAGATCATGAGAACCTTTCACCAACAGTGAAAAGTCTGTAAAGACGGAATAGTCTCTCTGGAATGATTTCTCACAGAAAATATGTTTTAAATCTAGCACAGAGAAGTTCCTTTGGCCTCAGATTTTTTTTCTTGCAGTATTTAGGATCCAAATCACAATATGCCAAGACAGGAGAAAACAATTTAAAGACTGTTAAACCGTTAAAGAGGACAGAACTTCAGTTGAACGTTTGTTCAAATATTGTTTTTCGGCATAGAGAAATATCAACATTCCAGCTCTCACACCACTATTTTCAAATATGTCAAAACTCCTAAAAATTTGACACTAACACATTAATAAATGTTGATTTCATGTTATAGTAGACCTGCTTGGACTGTTCCAAAACCAGATCCAAAAACAGCAAAATTCAGCAAACACATGCTTACTCCAGGAAAATAAACATTAGGGTGGGAACACAGCCTCCCTTTCCACTTAAGTGCGAAAGATCCTAAAGTTAAAGCAGAAAAAAGTAGATCTCTTTTTTAAATTCCTCTCATGGACCCTTGGATATCAAAACTGGGCAGATCCGCATATGGCAAACCAGCTGCTGTTAATATATAATAATCATTTTACTCAGTGAACTCATGAATATAAATCTAAGACCATGTGCTGCTGGCCTCACAGCTCATTTTGTGGCTCACGCTGGAAGCTTACATTATTTCATTACATTATTAATTACTCCAGCGGACTTCACCCATGGGCGATACACATGATGATAACATTTCAAATATCCTGTGTAAAACAGCTGGAAATTCCTCTAACAAGCTCTGTACAAATAGCCAAACTTCAGCCATGACATCCCAGATGTTTAGTCTCATGAAGACAATTACAATTCCATGTAGCATTCATGTTGCATTCCCGTTCATCTCAATGGCAGTTGCTCTGCTGCCGCAGGACTACTTGAAAGTTTAAATATGCCAAATTTGCCAATATGCATACCTTACAAAATATACTTTCTTCATTTCTTGAAGTTCATCAAATGTCGTACCAACTCTGAGAGTAAGTGTAAGGGAAACAGGTCAATAATTTAGCTCAAAGGGAATCATTTAAGATTTTAAAGGGAACTCCACCATTAATATGTAAGGGAATTAGGACAGAATCACTGTTTTACGGCTGATCACTGAGACGGCCAGCGATTCAGTGAACGAGCCGTATGACATCAATTCTGCAATGGCTATCAATATCCAAAATATAGTGAAAACACTATTAATTAGCATAGTAACAAGATCGGCAGTTTAAGACATTAATTTGTGAGCACAAAACACGAGATACTTCTCTTTTCAATATAAATAAGGCTTTATTGGATAAATCTAAGACATATAAACTAATCTAACACATGAACACACGCATTCACACAAGTTGCAGAAAGAGAGAAAGTGAGGAAATAATTAGTTTAAGAGAATGAAAATGTGAAATCCCAAGTTTACAGCAATATGTGCAATTGCATAGATCTGAACAACCATCAATCACTTAATTAACCCTCGCATTGAGTTCCTCAATTAGGTTAAAATTTATATTAAATACACCAGTTGAGCTAGGATCTGGAGGTACTTGCTTTCCTGTGTGTGGGGTTTCCTTCCTTGTCTGGTTGCCGAAAGGGGTTTCCTGCTTTTCTGATTGGCTGGAGGTTCAGTCTTGGGAAGCCAGTGATTGGGCGTTGGCTGGCGACGCAGAGCTGTGGTCTGCAGTTGAAGTTTAGAATGCACTCTTTCGGAGATGCGGCGTTAGGCAAACTTAACTCAAAACACAAAACTCTCAATGTAAAATAAAATAAACTAAAGAAATAGAAATAGAAGTAAAGTTTGACGAGACCAGGTGGCGTTTCTCCTCATGGTTTTGGAGGAGATGGCGTGTAAGCCAGAGCACGCTCAAAACTAAAGAAGCATGATTTAAAAGAAAAACAACAAGGCTAGAAAAGGCAAGAAGGAAGAGGGCGAGAGAGAGAGAGATGGATAGTGTCCTGAGTATTTAAAACAGGCTGTTTTACACACCCCAAATGGTGTTTTGACCAATTAGATGTCGTGTTTGCTCGGGTTGCCTGTTGTCTTGGGCCTCTGTGGAATTTGGACTCCTCGTTTCAATTATGTTTTGACCAAATCTTAGATTGTCTGATTCGGTCTGATATCCTACATAAGCAATTTCCCAAACCCATTAATCCACTGCCCTGTTGAATACTAGGGTGTGGTATTGCCCCAGTAATTCATACGAAGAATGAATTACATTAATTACTTCATGTTTTCAAAGTTTTGATTAAGGGGGCGTTTTCACAACATTGTTTTCAACTAAAATTGGAAAACTTCTTATGTGTTTTGGCTGTTCATTTAAACAACGTTGGCGTTTTGGGGGCCTGAAAACACAAACTGAAAACCGGATTCAAATTTTTGAAAACGATACTGTTACCGTCTCCTTGCAAACTACAAAAAAAGTGCATTTGTGAAAACGGTGACATTATGCACATGCATATTATTTGTTCAGTCTATAGCAATATGTATGTGTACAGGCAAGTAGTGTTTTTTTTTTTTTTTACAAAGGTACATCGCCATCTACTGGCCTGGCATGATTAACACAGCATTTTTAGTCGTTTTCACAGATCTGTGTTAACAGGGATCGTTTTGACATTGATGTAATCTATACGCAAAACTTTCACAAATGACCAGGCAAAGTGCTGTATGTTTTTAGTACATTGTTGTCATGTAAATGTACCCTAAATCAGTGGTTCTCAATTCAAGTCCTCACGACCCCCCGCTCTCCACATTTTGTATGTATCTCTTATCACTTCAGATGTTTGTTCTATTTGACCGTAAGTGCCCTGTGAAGTGGACATCACAGGATATTCTGCTGTGATTCCAGTTCGAAGAGAACGTATAGGTCCCATTCAAAGGGCATTAAAGTATGCGAGATGTGAATTTAAACTGTATTTATTTACAGAGGTATATTATGTCACACTTCTCTAGTGAGTTTCGTCTGTGTGTGAAGATGTCCATGTAAATTAAAAAAACGCAAACTTGTGAAAACTGTAACGTCATGTACATGTATATTGAGTGTTCAGTCTACAGCAATATGTATGTGCGCAGACATGTAGTGTTTCTTTACAAAGTGACTTCACCATCTACAGTACTGGCCTGGAATGAATAATACGTTGTTTTCGCGGATCCATGTGAACAACATTGAATCTTTACTTGAACGTAAAAACACAAAAAGGAAATTCCTGTTTTAGTACATCGTGGTCATGAAAATGTTTACAATGTCATGTAAACATATTTACATCTACTGTGACATGACGTGAATTTGTGCTCTGCATTTCACCCATCCAAGTGCACACACACAGCAGTGAGTAGTGAACACACACACACACACACCCGGACCAGTGGGCAGCCATTTTTGCAGTGGCACCCAGGGAGCAGTTGGGGGTTCAGTGTCTTGCTCAAGGGTTTCACCTCAGTCGTGGTATTGAGTGGGAGAGAGCGCTGGTCATTCACTCGCCCCACCTACAAGTCCTGCTGGTACCGAGACTCAAACCCGCAACCTTCAGGTTACAAGACAGACGTTAAACCATTAGGCCACAACTGCCCCTGTACAGTCTTGTGTAAAGTATGTAGCTGGTGTCAGACTGATTGTAGGAAAAAAATTACAAAACACAATCTCACTGCAATTTATAACTATTTGTATGACTTTGTATGATCTCATTCATACGTTTTTGTACGATCTGCCTACGCCCCACTGACAGTTAGGTTTATAGGTGGAGCTTCATGCTTTTTTTCTAAAAATCATATGTTTTCTTATGATTGTTCATATGATCTCATGAGATCGGGTTGGAACTACACTTTAAAGGGGTGGTTCACTGTTTTTTTTTCTAGGCTTGATTGTGTTTATGGGGTGTAGTCTAACGTGTTAATGCTTCGTTTTTAAAAAAAATGCATTATTTTTCACATAATTTACCTTTATTCCACACTCCTCTGTCCCTTCTCTGAAAAACGCACTGATCATTTCCTTCTTTTATGAAGCCCCTCCCTCAGAAATAGGCGATGGGCTCTGATTGGTTAGCTAGACCAGTGTGTTTTGATTGGCTAAACTGCCTCTAGTGCGCGTCTAAACCAAGGTTATTTTCGTAAACGAAAACTGAAACTAAGACTAAAACTATTGGTCAAAAATCATTTTCGTAAACTGAAATAAAATTTAAATTTCTAAATAAGTGAAAAACTAAAACTAAACGAAACTAACAATAGTAACTGAAAAACTAACTAAAATAAAATAATAATTAGCAAAAATAAATAATCGTGTTCGTGATTTAATAAGCTCTCATTCTGTGCCAGAAAATCTGACCTATGGTTGTTTAGGGAAATACCTGTAGACGCTTCATGCACGTGAGTCCTAAGCGGCTATTTTATTCAGAGAATGTCTTTTTGCATTTAAAAAAGCAAGACGCTGGAAATGTAATCGGAAATAACTATAAAATATGAAATGGGAAATAATAATAATGCACACTCTACAGCGCACGGACGTTTAAAAGCGTGCTTGACATGCGAGAACAACATGAGAGTGAGTTAACTAAATTGTTTTGGATGCGCTGACTTTAGTGAATAGTCATTTTGTCACGCTTTACGATTACTATGGCAACTCTAACGTGTTAATGCTTCGTTTTTAAAAAAAATGCATTATTTTTCACATAATTTACCTTTATTCCACACTACTCTGTCCCTTCTCTGAAAAACGCACTGATCATTTCCTTCTTTTATGAAGCCCCTCCCTCAGAAATAGGCGATGGGCTCTGATTGGTTAGCTAGACCAGTGTGTTTTGATTGGCTAAACTGCCTCTAGTGCGCGTCTAAACCAAGGTTATTTTCGTAAACGAAAACTGAAACTAAGACTAAAACTATTGGTCAAAAATCATTTTCGTAAACTGAAATAAAATTTAAATTTCTAAATAAGTGAAAAACTAAAACTAAACGAAACTAACAATAGTAACTGAAAAACTAACTAAAATAAAATAATAATTAGCAAAAATAAATAATCGTGTTCGTGATTTAATAAGCTCTCATTCTGTGCCAGAAAATCTGACCTATGGTTGTTTAGGGAAATACCTGTAGACGCTTCATGCACGTGAGTCCTAAGCGGCTATTTTATTCAGAGAATGTCTTTTTGCATTTAAAAAAGCAAGACGCTGGAAATGTAATCGGAAATAACTATAAAATATGAAATGGGAAATAATAATAATGCACACTCTACAGCGCACGGACGTTTAAAAGCGTGCTTGACATGCGAGAACAACATGAGAGTGAGTTAACTAAATTGTTTTGGATGCGCTGACTTTAGTGAATAGTCATTTTGTCACGCTTTACGATTACTATGGCAACGTCGGCCTCCAGTCCATGACCGCCTTGACTGTACAAAACTCATCCAAAATGAGAGAAAGCGGCAGCGCGTGGTGTTTTCACCACTTGCCGTGTCTTGTGTAGCTTTAGAACTGGGATTGATTGCGTTGCTCATCTGAAGCGCGTGCGCGCTGGAGCGGCACGTCAAAGTAAAGTGCAAACATAATTTAAATCACCATATCGAATTTAGTTTTGAGTAGTATGAAATTTCAGCTAAAAAATAAAGATGACGTCTGAAAGTTGCGTTTGGTGGCCAGTTTGTGTGTAAATGTACAGTGGTGTGAAAAAGTGTTGGCCTCCCTCTTGTTTTTTTAATTTTTTGCATATTTGTCACACTTAAAAGATTCAGATCATCAAACAAATTTTAATATTACACAAAGATAATGCAAGTAAATACAAAATGCAGTTTTTAAATGATTATTTATTTTATTAAGGGAAAAAAGCTGTCCAAACCTGCCTGGCCCTATGTGAAAAAGTAATTGCCCCCTAAATCTAATAACTGGTTGTGCCACGCTTTGCAGCAACAACTGCAATCAAGTGTTTGCGATAACTGGCAATGAGTCTTTCACATCGCTGTGGAGGAATTTTGGCCCACTCTTCTTTGCAGAATTGTTTTAATTCAGCCACATTGGACGGTTTGAGAGCATGAATGGACTGTTTAAGCATCTCAATCGGATTTAAGTCCGGACTTTGATTTGGCCACTCCAAAACCTTAATTTAGTTTTTCTTGAGCCATTCAGAGGTGGACTTGCTGGTGTGTTTGGGATCATTGTCCTGCTACATAACCCAAGTGTGTTTGAGCTTGAGGTCAGAAACTGATGGCCCAACATTCTCCTTCAGGATTTTCTGATAGAGTGCAGAATTCATGGTTCCGTCAATTATGGCAAGTTGTCAAGGTCCTGAAGCTGCAAAGCAGCCCGGGGCCAACACTTTTTCACACCACTGTATATTTCTGACTAATTGTTTTTGCACTTTTGATTTCTAACGAGAAATCAGTACTATAGTAATTAAATATTCGTTTAGTTATCACCAAAACTCATTCTATTTTGTTGTAGATCATTAAACCGTTACGCTGCCTCAGAAGCCTGTCCGAAATCAGTTTCATGAGGTGCCTTCGTGCAAAAACGCTGCCTGCAAAGTCATTGCCTCAAAGGCCAGCAAGGCAGCAAGTCAGCTGCCTAAGTTTTGGGATGCAGCCATTGCCTGTCATCCATCGCTAACTGACCTAATTTACTTCAGGTGCCACGGTTCAGCGTTTAATCCATCTGCCCCGTGAGCGGATGTCCAGGAGTAAGACAGTCTCAAATTCTATTGGCTGGATGAACAAATAATGGTTGTGGCCCAGCCCTCTCTCTGACCTTTAGCGAGATGCTAATTGGCAATCAGAGATTAAACATTCAAACCATTCAGAGTATTCCCATAAATAACAGCTTCAGGAAACTTATTGCGTTGATAATTCCAGCTGACTTCAGCTCACGAGTTACAGCGATGGCAGTTACAGCGATAAGAGCTTCAGAAAGCTGTCAAATATTCCTCCCTGATCCCTTCTGACAGACTGAAGACAACAAGACACTCCGGCTGACATGATCAGAACATCTTTATATGATATCTCAAGTGGAATAAGCAGCTAAAGTTGTGTTCTAATTAGCATTTATAATATGCACTTCACAAAGAAAGAATCTGAACTATTTGTAGTTCAATAATCAAATGCGACACTGACCATGTGAATGTCTTTGTACCAACTTGTGGAGTCCATTCTTCTGTCATTAAAGCAAAAGAGGGACAAACCAAGTATAAAGGAATTCATGTTCATTTTTTAGGTCTTTTTTAATACATATAAAATAATTTGCAATTAAAAAAAATAGAAGCATTTTCACTTTTCTGACAGTTTTTGTGCTCCACTAGGCTACTTTTGAGTAAGCTTGGTGGACGAGTTTTGGGACTTTGCCTTTACTTACAAGCAAAATCCTAATAGCATAACAATCGCTAACAGTAAGTTCTAATGATTTATTTTGGGGGAAAAAAGAGCAATTTTTTAATTCTTTCTCTAATTTTGACTTCCCAACGAAGACATGATAACGAAGACATGATAAAATGATGACAAAATAAAAAGTAAATTATCCACATTAGGTGTGTAAATGGTGTGTTATTTTCATTTTATCTTCCTTGTGCTTGATGGGAAATGCAGTTTTACATATTTCTATCCTTATTGCTTTATGCCTTTTCATGCTATTTTCAGCATACTATGATTTGGTATGCACTACATCCAATCTTACATGTTAAATAAATAGAATGTGAATTGGGATAGGGTGCAAAATTAACACCCTCCAAGCTCCAAATATGAATAAAATAAAGTAATCAGAAACTAGCCTACTGTATGAATTTTAGTCTGACCCTGATATAAATGATGTTATGTCATGGTCTTGGGTACAAAAAAATCTAAATATAATGTTTTGGCCAGTAAGAACCCTAAATGCATTGTAATGAATTTATTCGACAGCCCCATCAGTCGTGTCGCCCATTTTTAGGCAACTAAACTGAAACATGTACACTGTAAAAAATGACCGTGAATTTAACGGTAAAAAACTGTAAAAATGCTACAGTAAAAAACTGTTAAATAAAACACGTGTGCTATTTATGGAGGCTATATCTTTAACACCAAGCATTTCTGCAGACTCTGTTGATCTTCTCCTTGATTCCTTTAACTCAAAAGTTAAGAATGTTATTGATGACATTGCTCCTTTGAAAGTCAGCAGGAAGACTGGCAGACAGAAATCAGCTTGGAGAAAATCAACAGCAGTTCAGAGTATGAAAAGACAATGCAGAAAAGCTGTTTTTACGGTAATATACCATTTTTGGAAGTGAAAAAGAGCGTATAATTTACAGTGAATAACCAGAAATTGACATTCCCAGAATTCCCTGCGTTACATTTCAAATGTTATGTTTTTTTGTTGAAATAACTGTTTCTTAGTTTTTTCTTATCAGTTTTGTATATTAGGGTTGTGCGTTACACCTAATGTTGTTAAATTAATGTTTATTGCATTATTTCAGTTTCATATGTGTTACCATGATGGTGTTTAGTGTTTGTGTGAATGACACTGTACACCTTCTATACTGGTCGCTGAGGTCGCTATGTTAGTATCTAAAAGCTGCTTGTGATGGGCTTTGGTTCATCATGTGACTTTCTCATCACCGCCTGCATTTGGTGGTTATCAGTGTATTACAAAGGTACAAAACATTTCAGTACTTCAATAGGTTGGTATATTAACATTATATCAATTAATGAAATTACGGTATTTAACTGTAAATTTAAGATAAAACAGTAAAACCTAAAACGTTGCTACCGTATTTTTTACGGTAAAATTCCAGCAACCACAGCTGCCGTTTTTGTACCGTAAATTTTACGGAATTTTTTTTACAGTGTATGCATGATGCAAGTATGAAGCAAAGACAAGAAAACCTGCAATATTTCTCTGTTTTAACAACAGACCACTGATTTCCAGCTGAATTTTTTTTCTTCCAATTTTCTCTATGACCTTGCTGGTAAAATCCTGTTTTATTCTGGACTCTGTAGTGTCGTTCTGTGTTCACACCACCTGTGGCAGCTCATCTCAGCCCGTCTCCAGGGTTATGAGCGAATCCACTGCAATCAAAGTCATTAACTGCAGCCTGCTTTCATCAAGCTAAACACTGGTAATAAAGCACAACCTGTGATAAAAATGCAGCGCTCATTTGAGGAGAGCTAGGCCTGTTTCACACACATGTGAGCGCCTGCATGACAGAGCAGCAACTCAATGCAGAAAACATTTCTGGGTTACCATGTTGAGTTTTTTCTTTAAAAATTAAAAAAAATTAGTAAACTGTTATTGATGCAAGTATGAAGCAAAGACAAGAAAAACTGCAATATTTCTCTGTTTTAACAACAGACCACTGATTTCCAGCTGAATTTTTTTTCTTCCAATTTTCTCTATGACCTTGCTGGTAAAATCCTGTTTTATTCTAGACTCTGTAGTGTCGTTCTGTGTTCACACCACCTGTGGCAGCTCATCTCAGCCCGTCTCCAGTACCGTAAATTTTACGGAATTTTTTTTACAGTGTATGCATGATGCAAGTATGAAGCAAAGACAAGAAAAACTGCAATATTTCTCTGTTTTAACAACAGACCACTGATTTCCAGCTGAATTTTTTTTCTTCCAATTTTCTCTATGACCTTGCTGGTAAAATCCTGTTTTATTCTGGACTCTGTAGTGTCGTTCTGTGTTCACACCACCTGTGGCAGCTCATCTCAGCCCGTCTCCAGGGTTATGAGCGAATCCACTGCAATCAAAGTCATTAACTGCAGCCTGCTTTCATCAAGCTAAACACTGGTAATAAAGCACAACCTGTGATAAAAATGCAGCGCTCATTTGAGGAGAGCTAGGCCTGTTTCACACACATGTGAGCGCCTGCATGACAGAGCAGCAACTCAATGCAGAAAACATTTCTGGGTTACCATGTTGAGTTTTTTCTTTAAAAATTAAAAAAATTTCTCTATGGCCTTGCTGGTAAAATCCTGTTTTATTCTAGTCTCTGTAGTGT
The DNA here is from genome assembly GCF_001515645.1 of Sinocyclocheilus grahami. NCBI lineage: Eukaryota > Metazoa > Chordata > Actinopteri > Cypriniformes > Cyprinidae > Sinocyclocheilus > Sinocyclocheilus grahami. The sequence goes on along the minus strand of NW_015506510.1, from coordinate 88,325 downwards.
CGTTCTGTGTTCACACCACCTGTGGCAGCTCATCTCAGCCCGTCTCCAGGGTTATGAGCGAATCCACTGCAATCAAAGTCATTAACTGCAGCCTGCTTTCATCAAGCTAAACACTGGTAATAAAGCACAACCTGTGATAAAAATGCAGCGCTCATTTGAGGAGAGCTAGGCCTGTTTCACACACATGTGAGCGCCTGCATGACAGAGCAGCAACTCAATGCAGAAAACATTTCTGGGTTACCATGTTGAGTTTTTTCTTTAAAAATTAAAAAAAATTAGTAAACTGTTATCAGGAGTCTGCAACTGAGAACCATGACATCAAATTTGCATGAGGTCTATCACATTTACATCCCATTTTACTTCTGTAATATGACTTGTTTCCGTGAAACAGGGTGTTAACGGGGAACTTTTTATCTGTTGGGAATTGACTGGATTGTGTAAAATGGGTGTTGGCTAGAGGCGAGGAGTTTAATAATAAGGACTGATGTCAACCAGAAAGAACATTATGAATGTAATAACATGCACAAAGTAAACACTCATAAGACAACGTGTATTAAGAAAGTCGTGAATAACAAACACTCATGAAACTGTGTGAAGAATGTGTCTAAGTTGGAGTTTATTCAGTGCATGGTGCTATATTGTACATTTTTTTCAGTGATGGCAAAAGAAAGAGGGGTGCGATGAGAAGAAAAAGAACCTCTGAGGAAAAACGTACGACTCTTTTCTTTTCCTCACCCCAGACTAGCATAGGAAAGGAGTGCCACAATGAAGAAAACAACACACTGAACGAACTACAACACCTCGGTCGCTGTACAGGATACTATTTGAACTATTATAAAAGCTTAACATTGTAAAAGACATTTAAAAACAGGACGTGCTGGACTCGTCAGTTTGACGTGGGGCAGTACGCTTTACGCAATCGGCAGTGTTGATGCACAATATAAAATCCTCAATTTCCCACTTTGATTTTCTAGAATTGAATTACCGCACCTGAATTGTCAGTCTTGACCTTTAAAGTCATTTGAATGTCTCAATGAATGACTGAGACTCATTTTAATTTGCTGTAGAATCTGTCTGATTGCTTTCACAATTAATTACTATAATTGCTAATTAGCTCCGTTCATGGCTAATTGATTCCAATTCATCTAAAACCACTTCAGGTTGTGTGTGGATGCTCGTTTTGAAGGCTTTGCAGATCTGGTATAGACCTCATGGGTAAGAACATACTGCCCCCTCTAGTAGAAAAGTAGAAATATACTGAAAATGAGCAGAGTTATCCCTGCAAATCCCATTTAAAAACTGGCGGGAGCTGGTGTTTGGGATTCTGGATCTAATACAAAACATCAAAGCTGAATTTAAGAGAGCAGGGCATCTAAAATGCAAAGTACACACAAACGAGAAACAAAACTGATGAAAATAAATAGAAATATCATAGAGTGTAGTTTCACCCCATCTTCATTGGACCCCCAATCCACGATGACACAGGACAACATTACCAACAAAACAAAAGAAAAATGATTCAAGCCTTCAACAAATATGCCAAGTAATGTAACTTTAAAACACGAGAGAACATCTGAAATTGCTCCAGCATTCTGAATGAAAATAACACATTATTTTACATCACATGAGAACAAAATAATACTTTCACATTTAAGAGGAACATAAAATATGGGACTTTACAACATGATGTATTCTGGATTGGGAACAGTTCACCCAAAAATGAAAATCCTGTAATTTATTCTCCATGTACTTTCCAAACTTTTCTTTCTTCTGAGGAATTCAGATGTTTAGCACAATGTTCATGGCTGCTCTTTTCCATACAATGAAAGCGAAAGGGGCCCGGGACTGTTTAGTTCCAAAAAATGAACACCATAAAAGTGTGAAAAAGCAGTCATGTGCCTCATGCACCATAAACCTAAGTCCTATATAGTCATATGATAGTTTTGTGTAAGGAACAATTGAAATGTAATCACTGAAATTTTCCCCTCCTCAGCAATACTTAAATGTTATTTGCATGTTCAAACATTGCAACTTTACAACTTTAAACCTGTCAAATTTGAATGCAAGTGGCCAGAAAAGAAATTAGAGAATGACAACTACTTAAAGGGATAGTTCACCAAAAGATAAAAATAAAATAAAATCCTCAATTTCTCACCACCATGTCATTCCAAACCTGTATGATGCATGGAACACAAAAGAAGATATTTTGAAGAATGTCGGTAATCAAACAGTTTCAGTGACTACTGATTATCAAAAAATGTCTTCTCAAAATATCTATCAAAAAGTAAGTCATACTGGTTTGGAACGACATTGAGTAAACGATGACAGATTTTTCAATTTTGGGTGAACTTTCCCTAAATATAAGTCTTCAAATTTCTTGAAAAAGAATGGAAAAGAGCAGCGTGAATATTCTGCTAAACTTAGAATTTTTTGTTCCATTGAGAAAAGAAAATGCTAAGATATAGCTTTGCATCACTAAATGAGGAATTTGAATTTTGGGTGAACGTCCCCTTTAAGTGTTTCAGATTGTGATTCTTCAGATTGTGACAGATAATCAACCAATTGCAACAACAACAAAAAATATTAAATTAAGCTTTAAAAAAATTAAACAACAACAACATATTGACACTTTAGAAAATTCCCACCGCCCAGTTGTTATTATGTGAACCATCCTTTTGGAATCCACCCAAAAAATACCGTATGAATTTGAGATAAAAAGTTTTGAGAAAACATGGTTCAGTCCGTCATGGAATGTCTTTGATGTGGTGGAGGTCAGGCAGGATTTTTGGAAAAAGTCTGTCTGAGGTGTTGAGAAGTGGATGAGAACTGGTCTTTGAATTCTGCTTCTGGAGTAGATGCTGGATGCTCAGTTTGCAGTACGAGACGCTTGAAATCTGACAGATGTTTAGGGTCTGGAAAGTGGTGTCTCAGATGGCAATGGCTGGGTGGGACATGCGCTGCTACAGGAAGAGTTTGTCCGTGAGGGTTGATGGGTTGATGGTAGGAGGCTGGATGTGAGGGATCTTGCGTTGTTTTTTAACATTCATAAACCCGACTGGTCCCGTTTTTTCACCCTGCGTTGATGTGAGATCAAAGCTAGATCAGCAACCATCTGAGACAAACAAAACAGGACAGCATTTCTGGTAAGGCAAAAAGTAAACATCCCAAACGGGTGACGGAGTCAGTGACGAAAACCGGGATGGCCTGTGGCATGCAGACCTGAGCGACATGGAAATAATGGTGGATAATAATAATACTCTCTGGCTGAGTGAAAGAAAGTGAAGTAAACATTGACGGGGCGAATGGGGTGAACTGGGTCTCTGCACGCACAAAACAGGGCACTGTGGGAACAAACTAACAGGGCAGCATTACCCATTATCCTCTGGGAGCTCTGTGTCTGTATACATACCACCCTGACAGCTGGTTAAACAGCATCAGACGCCCAATGCCTCACACAAACAGTCTAAAAGGCCCACATTTAGAGTCTTAATGCTGAGACGCTTCACTTTCTGGACTTGTTTTTCATTTTTTATTACACATTTCTCTAAGCCAAGTTCTATACAGTCTAAACAATTAACATAACAGATCAAAAGCAGTCCAAAAATCCAAACATTCTGTTGATTATGTATGTATGTATGTATTTATTTAAATGTTTGACTCAGTTTTGAAATTTATTCGGGTCAATTAAATGATTCTGGAAATGAAGTGTTGGTCTTTATCAGTGTTGTTTTTGTTAACTAAAAGTAAAAACCATTTTGTTAATAAGAAAAAGCTGAAATAAACTAAAATATTCATATTAGATAAAAAATTTAAACAAAAAAAAAAGCTTATGAAAATAAGCAATAAAAATAAGTTAAAGTACTAAAATTACTGAAAAGAAATATAAAACTGAAATAAATATACATTAAAATAAACATAAAAAATAACATAAAATAAACATTAAAAAAAGCAGATAAAAAAAATAATTAAATACAATTAAATAAAATGTTTTAATGAAAACTGAAAATATTAAATAAAAGCTAATTAAATTTTTTTGTAAATACTATATATATATATATATATATATATATATATATATATAAAACTAAAATAACACTTTTCTTCATCATGGGTCAAAAAATAAATAGTAATTTATTAAAGATAGTAACATAAATTGAATACAAATTTCTATAGGTGGCATTAACAACACAGAATATTAATATCATCTAATGTCATCTAATTAATATGAGGTATCATCTAATATCTAATCAATTCTAATATTAAAGGGGTCATATGATGCTGCTAAAAAGAACAGTATTTTGTGTATTTGGTGTAATGAAATGTGTTTATGCGGTTTAAAGTTCAAAAACACATTATTTTCCACATACTGTACATTATTGTGTCTCCTCTATGCCCCGCCTTTCTGAAACACGTCGATTTTTACAAAGCTCATCGGTCTGAAAAGCGAGGTGTGCTCTGATTTGCCAGCTATCCAGTGCGTTATGCCCCTCACCATACTGTGATGCCATCAGGCCGGAGCGACGAGACAGAAACATGAAAACCCATTATAAACGAGGCATTCGTTGCATCCAGTGGGGACATAATTACTGATTATAATGACTTATACTGTCTTTTACACATTGCGTTGCATCGCATAGCATCGCACCGCATAAACATAAAACTCTGTCTGCATTTGTGATCGGAGAAATGACAAACAACAAGCGCTACTCTACA
>NW_015506510.1:6796-82431 GCF_001515645.1 Sinocyclocheilus grahami | reverse complement strand
GAGGTGTGCTCTGATTTGCCAGCTATCCAGTGCGTTATGCCCCTCACCATACTGTGATGCCATCAGGCCGGAGCGACGAGACAGAAACATGAAAACCCATTATAAACGAGGCATTCGTTGCATCCAGTGGGGACATAATTACTGATTATAATGACTTATACTGTCTTTTACACATTGCGTTGCATCGCATAGCATCGCACCGCATAAACATAAAACTCTGTCTGCATTTGTGATCGGAGAAATGACAAACAACAAGCGCTACTCTACACTGCCCAAATCTCGCGTTTGAATCATCAGTGGCAACGAAAAACACAGCGGCCTACCGTGAGGGCAAGCCCTGGCTTAGCGTGCGCTGAGGCCAGGATATAGTGAGCTGAGGCGGGCTGGACTCCGCATTGTCCACGGTGAAAATTGATGTATTTCCTCAGCGACCCGCACAGATCAGCTCTAAGCATGACGAAGCGGATATCGTCCTCTTTAGGAAGACCAAACAAAGGAGTTTCGCTTTCACATCGAAACACAAAACACCTTCACGACATGGCTGCAGCGTCAACAATACTACAGCGAGAATAAAAGTTACGCCTTCTTTCTTTGCGTGAACATTTGGGCGGCGTTATGCAAATCTACCCACATAGTGATGTAGACATGTGGGAGCGTGTTAGAACGAGCCGTTTTAGGTAGGCGTGGTTAACTCTTAACGTTTATAAAGAATATCTCTTTGGATTTGAGACTTTAGTCTTTGCAACTTTACAGATCTTCTTTATGCACCAAGAGCTTGTAACACTCCAAAGACACAGGAAAAATTGAAATCGCATCATATGACCCCTTTAAATTAGATTTTGCATCCTCTTTGCTACCTCAATTGAAATTCTAGAGCTGAACTGGAATGTTTAAGTGCTGAATGTCGCAGACTCTGCTACAAGCATGTATAACGGCTGTAAATATGGCAGTATAACAGTGCTTTCTAAGGGATTGAGGTTTTTATTAGAGCACAGTTAATGGTGACAGTAAATCATACAGCTTAAGTGTCTGTGTCTAATTCTCTGGGATCCTATGCACTTCTTTCTGTCGGTATGAGGTTTGCCACAGAGAGTTTCTGTTGTTACCATATTTTTAAGGGATCTTCGTTTGTTTTTAATGGTAAGCAATTTCATCACTGCTTTTAAAAGAGAAAATCTCAGAAATGCGGTAATGAGTTTAATGTATCATGGGAGATGGTGAGGCTGTATGGCCCATGAGAGAAGAGCTTTAAATGCATGCCATAAACCCATCAAACTCCAGTGCTATTGGAGAGCTACACTAAAAGGTCTGGACCGCAGAGGAAGAGAAGGCGATATCACTGCTGCTGCCAGAAGAGACTGACAGAGCAGGTCTGTCAAGGGAAGACAGGTTTACAGAGAGGTAAACCTTACCGTGGAAGAATACACATATGGGATTACCTGTAGGGAATCAAGCCATATGGACACCTAGCCCAGTAAAGGGGCTAACCGGGACTCCGGTCATGCTAACACCAGTACTGGGCCTAGCGTCAGACTGCTCTGCCAAGTCTGACTGCCGGGGTGCTGGAGGATGCTCGACCAGGGTTCGCCAACCGGGGAACTCTACTGGGAGAAGAAAGGCACTCACATCCCCGTGTGAGGGGGAATGGCGCAGCAAGCGTGACACCAAGCCAGTTCTTCCCGCCAATTACCTGTTACCCAACACACGGGAAGAAACCGGCTCTACCCGAAGGTTGTAAAACCATGCGAAGGTGTTAGGTGTCGCCCAGCCCGCAGCTTGACAGATGTCTGCCAGAGAGGCGCCGTGAGCCAGTGCCCAGGAGGAGGCAACACTCCGAGTGGAGTGGGCTCTCACCCCCAGGGAGCATGGCCTTGGGCACGTATCCAAGCCGGGGTCTCAGGACAACGTGAGAGTATGCTGGCCTGAACACAAGGCACTCTTCACTTACGGAAAATGCTTGGAGGTCCCCTTGATGGAAGTGAGCAGGATCCACCTGCAGGATCGCCATGGCATGCAGGGCAGAGGCAGCTTGGCCCGCAGCACTGTAAGCTTTGGCAGTTTACAGGCTTTGGACGGGAGACGTGGACGATTCCTCCAAGTGGCGGCGTTTTGCAGGCACAGGTGCACCGCAATCGCTCCCACCACCTGGGGAATGCAGGCAATGCCATGGTCATATGCGCACAGACGCATGATTCATCCACAAGCGACGCTTCAGCGTGCTGAAGGCCCAGACATAGCGATCATGGCCGTCGAAAGAGGACAGGAAAAGCATCCAGAAGAACACGGACGAAACGGCATCTTGAAAAAGACTGGAATCGTCTGTGATTTGCTCTTTTAGAGAAAACTTATCTTTTAGCTGAAGTAATTGACAGGGACACCGCTGTAACGTGCCGTAACACCAACCAGGAACAGCCTCCGCAACACAAAGGTGAATGGCTTTGTAGTAAATGATTGACATGGACTACTCGGCTCCGAAGCAAAAATCTAATGAGTGGATGCGCGCTGTCGCCTTATATACCCGTGTGCACGGGGAGCGGCTCAGCATGCAAAATCCACTAGCCAATTTTCATTGGTGTTTTCTCTTAAACCCAGAGATGATTGGGCCCCCAAGTTAGACCCCTAATGTCGTCACGACATTACTCGTAGTGACTGACAGATAGGAAACTAAAATTAATTTCTATACATTTTTCACAAAAGATTTGAAAGGATTTTTCTGTTTTTGAAAGAAAAACATGCAAAGTCGTTTTTGCACTTCAAATAAAGCAAGAAATCCAGAAGTGTAGTTTTTTTGTCAGCCTTATGAATAAAATATGCTGTAATTAGACTGCAGAGGATATAAGCAATTTGGCCATAAGATCTTTAAAACATGTGCATATCTGCAGCCGATCTTATTTTGTAGATTTGATGCAGTATCTTATAATTTTATCACCGAATATTAACAGCAGTCTTCTGTTAACAACTGGCTGACAAAATTACTCGTAGTGACCGACAGATAGGAAACTAAAATTAATTTCTATACATTTTTCACAAAATATTTGAAAGGATTTTTCTGTTTTTGAAAGAAAAACATGCAAAGTCGTTTTTGCACTTCAAATAAAGCAAGAAATCCAGAAGTGTAGTTTTTTTGTCAGCCTTATGAATAAAATATGCTGTAATTAGACTGCAGAGGATATAAGCAATTTAGCCATAAGATCTTTAAAACGTGCATATCTGCAGCCGATCTTATTTTGTAGATTTGATGCAGTATCTTATAATTTTATCACCGAATATTAACAGCAGTCTTCTGTTAACAACTGGCTGACAAAATGAAAAAATCTGTTATTTCTTTATTTAAAGGGTAAAAAAATAACACAATAACTTTTCATTAACCCTTGTATGGTGTTCGGGTCTGTGGGAACCGTTTAAATTTTTTATCAAAATAAAAATGATATGATTAATTATTTTTTCAAACTCAGAATCATTGGCCTTGGCTCTTTTTCTGTGAAGAACATTAACCCGGGGCTAATAAAATTGTGGAAATTTTAGGTCCTGTGTACCTTCACTCTGTCCTCCTCCTGTCTGGGCCTGATATTAGTATGTGTATGTGTGTGTGTGTGTGTGAGAGAGAGAGTCTGTGAAAGTGTGAGTGTAAGTGTGAGTTCCCGCACAAGGTTGTAACACTTTAATTCATAAATGTGATCTAACAAAGGTAAAGGGCAAATATTAACCATATATGCTGTTTATATTGCTTGCAATTGGGTAAACATCTCTGAGTATTTTAACATAAAATTTTTGATTGTGTTGAATTAAAAACCCAAAAATGCAGCGGGTCCACCAGACCCACGAACACTGGCTGAATAACAAAAATATGAACACCACACAAGGGTTAACTTAAGCATGTTTTTTTGTTTAATTAATCATAATTTTTCAGGTTTTACTCTTTTAGCAAACTGCACCTTCCAGTTCACCATGCAGCATTTTTCACTCGCTCACTTAATGTTTCCAATGTTTGGCTTCTTATATTGATCATAATTGAATAAAACATGCTGAGTGTCGATGAGAAAGCATTACCGCAAGATGTCATTTGGCATGCAGATAACGTCAATATTTCTCAAATAAAATAATATGTGCACATAATATTAATCTCTCTAGCTGTAATCGTGCGTGTAATCGACACCAGTCCAATAATCAGTCAGGTTGTGCAGGAGGAAACCAACCTGTGTCTCATGCAGGAGTTACTCAGGGGTGATCTCTGTTTCCTGATGCACCACCACTTTCGTCACAGACATATCAGGGTGCTGCTCCTTCGCCTCCTTTATAGCCTGAGCAAGAGCCTGGAGAGCAGAGAGGACAGTTTTCAACCAGACCACTAAACTTACACATTTAAAGGCCCCATGAAATCAGAATTGAAGTTTTGTGGCTTTTAATCCATCCTTGCTAGCTTTAAGGTATGTTAGCAGATATATGCATTTAATTGTTCTCTTTCAGGAAAATAGACCAATATTATGGAAATTTTGGCCCACATGTTTCCAATGTTTGGCTTCTTATATTGATCATAATTGAATAAAACATGCTGAGTGTCGATGAGAAAGCATTACCGCAAGACGTCATTTAGCATGCAGATAACGTCAATATTTCTAAAATAAAATATGTTCATATAATATTAATCTCTCTAGCTGTAATCGTGTGTGTAATCGACACCAGTCCAATAATCAGTCAGGTTGTGCAGGAGGAAACCAACCTGTGTCTCATGCAGGAGTTACTCAGGGGTGATCTCTGTTTCCTGATGCACCACCACTTTCGTCACAGACATATCAGGGTGCTGCTCCTTCGCCTCCTTTATAGCCTGAGCAAGAGCCTGGAGAGCAGAGAGGACAGTTTTCAACCAGACAACTAAACTTACACATTTAAAGGCCCCATGAAATCAGAATTGAAGTTTTGTGGCTTTTAATCCATCCTTGCTAGCTTTAAGGTATGTTAGCAGATATATGCATTTAATTGTTCTCTTTCAGGAAAATAGACCAATATTATGGAAATTTTGGCCCAATAAAAAGCTCTCTATGAGAATGTCTGTAAAACATTCTGCGTCTGTGTGTCCGACGTGGTCGTTAACTGTAGGTGCATTTCACCTTATCATGGTCAATCTCAGTGTCCCCAGTGATCACGATTCTCTTCTCGATACGGGTCTCTGAGATCCCGCCTTTCACCGTCTGAGCAGAGAAAGGGAAGAGAACGAGAGAATGAGAGAGCCAGAAACACAGTGAAGCGAATATCTCATCTGTGCAGTACGGCGATTCTTGACTAACTTTGTGAAATGGAAAGATACTGCGGAATGGTGATATAAACTGTAATTTACAACGGCTTTATCACATGCTCGCAGCCTCTTGGCACCATTGTACCCTGCCTTGCAGTGTGCAGCACATGCAAATCAGTTGTAAGTTGGATATTGTAAAGTTTTCTGCAATTATGTTCTGCAGAAAGTGCTCATCTTATTATACATTTTACATTGTGCTTAAATAGGATAATTTAACATCAATCCGTTCTTCTTTAAGAGGCAGACATTGCAGGATCTTTCGTGATATTGCAGGTTTAGGCGCAGCTTCATGTACCTTGGTGATCTGGGTTGTGGTGGTGGTGCTGACAGTCTCTGAAGTGATGGTCTGAGCACTCAACAGCATCCCAGACTCCTTCTCTGACACCGCGTTGGGCTATTAGCAAACAAACACACATGTGCTTAGAACACTCTTCCATTACATCTCTCATTTATCACTTCCACCCAAAGCTATTTCCTACAGAGCCCCAAAGGGGACACAGTCATGGTTGGGGGGGGCAAGAAATGGGAGGAAAGATTATATTTCAATGATTTAGCATTTGCTTGCAAAACTTGTGGGTTCTCTCAAACAATGTTTTGCATTTTCTCACTAAATAATTTAAATATAGTTTTTTTCTCCCACATTCTCAGAAAAAAAGGTACAAAAGCTGCCACCGGTGCTGTATCCTGTCAAAAGGTACACATTGGTACCTTATTTACCCCTAAAGGATGCATGTAAGTACATTAAAGGTATATATTAGTATCTAAAGTGTATATATTAGTACCAAAATGGTACATCCTAGTACCTTTTCAGAAAGTACTGCCCCAGTGACAGCTTTTGTACCTTTATTTCTGAGAGTGCACGTCCATCAGCAGTTTTGTGTTCAGTTGCAGGAGGTCACGAGAGAGAGCACAAAAGTTTTGTGAACGAATGCAAAGTTTCTTGGGGTATGCAAAAGCATTGAAATATATATTTCTTTATAAATGAAATCTGCTTTTGCCCCATCACTCTGTACCTTTAGGGTCTTCGTAATAAAACAAATGCTTCCTACTAAAATAATCAAAAATGTATGATTATATAGAAATTCTGTCCAAACCAAAAAGCCAAAAAGTTTTTTTTTTTTAGTATTGACAATAGCTGATATGATATTGTAAATCAGTGTAAATCTTTGGTTTGGGGGAGAGAAAAAAAGAAGAAGAAAGAAGAGAACATTTTTTTAGAACTTTTATATGCTAAAAGTGAGTTAGCATATTTTTTTTACCTATTACACTTATTTAACAGTCCTGTTGCGCATTCATATTGGGTATGTACACCGTGAGTTTACTGTAAAATAGCGCAGCCAGCAAGTGAATTCAGGCATTATAATATACAGTATGAAAGATAGGTGATTTTTCTTCTGTAATCTGATATATTTTTGAAAGAATGAAAAAATAAGCCCTCATTATTATAGCAGTGGACCTCTGGTGTGCTGGTTAGAAACTATTTTAAAAACTGGCCTCGGGTTATATAGTAGAGCTCAAAGAGAGACAACGAATAGATCTTAATGATTAGCTAAACTCGCTCAGAAATGCACTGTGAAAATGACAGCACTGCAACAGATTACAACAAAGACTGAATACATTCTGTTCTGAATACAGATGTGTGCCGATACGTGCTACCAAAATCAAAATAAACATCCAATATCGTCCAATGCTTGATTATTATAAACAAAATCCTTACTACTGGGTGATGTGGTTACCAACATGTATTGATGCTGATATATTTTGCATCCCAATTCATTTTTCATTCCATGTGTGGCATATGGAAACACTGGCACAGCAAAAGACTAATCAAAAATGATGACAGCAACAAGGTTGATTCAAAAAGCGCCTCGGCTCACCTGTGCAGACTCATATGTGATGGTCTTGGTCTCTGTATGCACAATCGGGATGTCCTTGCTGGCGATTTCGCTGCGGAGGGAGTTGGTGACATCAGAAATGGTGATCGTTTTCGTCTTCACCACAGGAGACTGTGAGAGGGGTCAAGACACAGTGGAGAGTGAGCAGAGAATCGCTTTTCTCACTACATTAACTTCACCTCACACACATAAGCAATTAGCAAACACCATCTGGAACCTTTGGCCAGGCCTTTGTACTGTAAGATTGATATTCTGTGCTGACTACCTCAGAAAAAAAGCTACTAGACAAGAAAAAATGCTTAGGCTGGTGAGACTTTGAACGGTTGGCAAAAAACAACAACAACGGGCTAGAACAGATACCAAATACAGCCGCTTCAATGATTTCATATGTACTTGATCACCCTTTCCAATCAAATCATTTTCTTTAATGGTGCGTAAAAGAGTAAATATATCTATCTCTATTGACTGGATTTCTTAAACAAAAGTGGTATAAATTTCCCACCCAGCTGAGTTAAAATTAAACTCAGAGAAATGTGTACTAAATTAGTGCTGTCCAATTAATCAAACATATTGCAATCACGATATCGACTACAATTCATCTATGATATTGCAATTTTGATATTGAGTAATACAGGAACAGTTCCCAGCTACTTCTGGATACGCAGCCTAAGAAAAGATGGCATGATATTGCTCACGACATAAGTATATTAATGTAAATTACCAGGAAAATAATTGAAAATGAGTCTCAGTTGGAATGAAATTCTGCTTCACAGAAGTGGAGCAAAATCTATCAGGAAGCTCCACAAACACTCCTCCATTAAGAGTGAGGAGTGTTTATTCCAAAACTACATACATCCTCATGACTGAGAGGACCTGAATGAAGCCTTCATCGTGTCTATTCCTATTACCCACAACGCTTGGCTCAGATATGCAGATTATGCACAAATGATCACAAATTAGTATGGTTTTGCTCTTTAATAATTTATCTACAGGCACTCGGCCAAAAAAGCTTTTGATTTAGGAACATTTGGCACATTGTAAGTCAAATATTAATTTCATCCAATAATGGCGATGTCAGGTTGACAGATGATGATGGGAATGACCAATTCAAGCCAAATCATGGGCTCACCATGTGGTGCTTTCAAAAGAAGAGCTCGGTGTGACGACTTGCATCAGTCTGCAAGTCTCCTTTCATAGTTATTATGCATTTAAAAAGGGCCAAACTAAAGTCACTCAAAGTAGTCTATCATCAGCCAAAAGAAACCAAAGACTAGCAGAAAAGCCATTTACAGAGGAGCTGAAGAGCTCAATCTCAGACACCAAAAACTCTCAAGTATCCATGAACTCACCTAATAAGATAATGGAGAAAAAAGGCAAAGGCTGAAAAATCGAATTAGTCTGAGATTATGTACTTTTTTTATCCGTACCATCCAGGGAACCACAAAATCTCTTGCAAAAGAAAGATCTCCATACGCTGCGTTCATACTGAATGGATTACATGCTCTCAGTTAGACTGAGGAAAAATGGATTAATTATGAATATTTTGGAATATTAGACATACATTTTCCTGTCTTCTTACAAGCATCAATAAAGCAGTTGCAGTTTGTCTGGAAATAAAGATCATTTGGCTGTAACCAAGAAATCACAAAATATATTGTGCTTATAGATGACCATGACAAGATCATAATTAAGAAAATTAGTTTTTGCAGTGGGTATGGCGATTTTAGAGTGCACAATAAAAGCAACATGAGGGAATTTCAGACATTTGAGCTTGCAACTTGAAATTAATCGACTTTTATGTACATTTCACTAGATTTCAAGACGTTCTAGATGTGCAAATGACTTCATAGAAAATATATATTTTTTTAATTTATTGATTGTACCTTGGATTGTCTTTATCATGGAATGGAGCTTAGTCAGAGCAGCTGTTTTATATCACTTGAAGCAAATCAAAATCAGTATTTGAAATATATGAAATAAAAAAAATAAAAAACAGATGGTCTATGACAACCTATTAAACAAGAACGAAGTGTACCCACTGACAAAATTGTGCACATCCAAAATTTGTGTCAAATTAAATATGGCATCTGACTAAAGTTCATAGAAGTGCAAATGTGTAAAAGTATTTTTTTTAGAGATACTGTAAATAAAGATACTTAAATGCATATATATGCAATACATAAATTGATGAACATAAAAACACAATCTCTTCCTTCTATCACTATGCATTATGCTGTCACTCATTGCAGAGAGAGAGAGAGGCTGTGATTGTTGTACATGGAAAACTAATTTAAAGCTAGCATGACAGTAGTACTGATGTTTTTGAAGAATGCTGGAGTCCCATAGAAGGAGAAACAGGATCATATTTGTGGGGTGTGTAATTAAAGCCCTGATATGCTGATCTACTAAGGGCTGATACGACATAAATACACTTCACCTCTGACTAAAGTTCATAGAAGTGCAAATGTGTAAAAGTATTTTTTTAGAGATACTGTAAATAAAGCTACTTAAATGCATATATATGCAATACATAAATTGATGAACATAAAAACACAATCTCTTCCTTCTATCACTATGCATTATGCTGTCACTCATTGCAGAGAGAGAGAGAGGCTGTGATTGTTGTACATGGAAAACTAATTTAAAGCTAGCATGACAGTAGTACTGATATTTTGAAGAATGCTGGAGTCCCATAGAAGGAGAAACAGGATCATATTTGTGGGGTGTGTAATTAAAGCCCTGATATGCTGATCTACTAAGGGCTGATACGACATAAATACACTTCACGAAGAAGTAGACTAGTTTTTTGGTGGTATTATAGAAATGGTCACTTTCGTTATGCATCGGCTGGCAATGGAGGAGAGATTTATATCTGCAAAGAGAAGCAAAGTGCAACGTGTGCTGAAAAGTTGTCCAGAGAAATCCAGTGGTCACAGGGTGATGTATGAATAACATAAAAACTAAAAAAGCTACAACTACATTTGCACATACTGAAGGAAGTAGTGTTTGCAAGGCAGCAAAACAATTGTTAAAGTTCAGCTAGTAAGCTTAGGTTTTAGTCTTTGTTTGTGCATAATCAAAAGACCAATCACAAATCGGTAAACAAATAAATGCATAAAAAGACCGCTCAAAATTTAGTATGCAAACACTAGGGTAACATCATTGTTATCAGTTAAACGTATCTCTCAAATATTTTACACAACTGTAACACTACTAGGATATTTGAATGTTTTTTAAAATAATTATTTAATGCACATTGATTTGGGGGGGGGGGGGTAAAAACAGTAAAATATTATTGCAATTTAAAATAATTGTTTTCTACTGGAATTTATTAAAAATAATAATTTATTCCTGTGATCAAAGCTGAATTTTCAGCATCATTCCTCCAGTCTTCAGTGTCACACGATCCTTCAGAAATCAGTATAATATGCTGATTTGATGATCATCAACACAACATATTTATATATTTTTTAATAATTGCAACAAATTGCCTATATGTTAAAAATAGTTATGCTGCAAAATATCTTTGTGGAACCCTCGCCCTTCCAATATTATTTGATAAATACAATGTTCAATAAAACAGCATTTACTAGAAAAATACATTTGATGTTCATCTTCATCCTCCTCCATATGCTGCAGCAGCGGCGGGCCTCCTGGTGCGGGCGCCCACCTGACCCTTACCTGCTGTCGCCTCGATGTGCCTGCTGCACGCTTCCATCTCTGCGCAGGGCAACGGGACACCAAGAGAGACACAGAACAATGGACAGACATGTGGAGTGGGGAGAGACATGGGGAGAGATTGATGAGGGGTAGTAGAGATTTCTGGGTAGGTTTGAAGGGTCCGGGCTCAGGATCTGAGCTTAGAGGACGCCAGAGTGGTTTAAGCAGGCCAGATGGATTGAAGCAAAGGCCTTGAGGGTTTTTATATCATCAACACAACATATTTATATATTTTTTAATAATTGCAACAAATTGCCTATATGTTAAAAATAGTTATGCTGCAAAATATCTTTGTGGA
Organism: Sinocyclocheilus grahami; assembly: GCF_001515645.1. Classification (NCBI taxonomy): domain Eukaryota; kingdom Metazoa; phylum Chordata; class Actinopteri; order Cypriniformes; family Cyprinidae; genus Sinocyclocheilus; species Sinocyclocheilus grahami. The sequence goes on along the minus strand of NW_015506510.1, from coordinate 71,225 downwards.
ACCCTCGCCCTTCCAATATTATTTGATAAATACAATGTTCAATAAAACAGCATTTACTAGAAAAATACATTTGATGTAACAATGTAAACGATGTCTTTGCTGTCACTTTTGATAAATTTAAAGCATCCTTGCTGAATAAAAGCAGTATATTATTTATCTATTTATTTATTTGATATAGTATTTATATTGATATCAAACTTTTGAATGCTAAGTCAGTGGGACATTTCCAAAATAATAATTGTTTACTGTTAAAATCAAAATTTGAACAAAAACAACACTTAAACCTGAAATGATCTAGAAGTCAAAGTTTTAATTTTAGTCTGTATGGTAAATGGTTTGCACTTCATTAATTGCAGAAAATTAAGAAAAATAATAAGAACGATTTAATTTAATCCAAACTCATCTTGCAAACACTGTTAAATTTTACTGAAACTGAATGGTTATTTTAAGCAGTGAGTTCAAAATTAAGGAAATCTGAAAAGCCAGAAAAACGTTAAGTGAATGATAAATAAATCGTTATGTCCTATTAAAACTATAAGCTGTCAATCAACATCCCTGTGAAATGGTGAAATCATTAAGAGTCCCAGAGGAAACAAACAGAAAAACAGGAAGGACCTCATCCTCTTTCCATCCTTATTGTCTTCCAATCCAGATAAGATTAGTCTGAGAGCGGCTGCTGTCTCCCTGATATCTATTGTCTCTCAAATGAAGACAAGCCACCACAGCATCAGCGTCAGGACCAGCAGGGTGCTCAACAGGAAGGAGACACGGGGGCGATGCAGTGCCACTGGGTACAGCTGGCAGACACGGGCCTCTTCCTCTGTGGACACGCCTATGGAGACTTGGATGGCATGTCCCTGAGCCTCAGTGTATTTTTCTTCATCACAAACATCATCATCATCTTCATCCTCCTCCATATGCTGCAGAAATGTGCGGGCCTCCTGGCGCGGGCGCCCACCTGACCCTTACCTGCTGTCGCCTCGATTTGCCTGCTGCACGCTTCCATCTCTGCGCAGGGCAACGGGACACCAAGAGAGACACAGAACAATGAACAGACATGTGGAGTGGGGAGAGACATGGGGAGAGATTGATGAGGGGTAGTAGAGATTTCTGGGTAGGTTTGAAGGGTCCGGGCTCAGGATCTGAGCTTAGAGGACGCCAGAGTGGTTTAAGCAGGCCAGATGGATTGAAGCAAAGGCCTTGAGGGTTTTTATGGCATTGGTGGACACCGGATGGACAGCAGACATTGTTTTGGCAGTGCAAATATCTGTCAGTGACAGAAGAACACCATAACAACCGGCAGGGTTTGGGTGGGACGGGTCATTAAACGACGATCAGATCAGTGGATGTGTCTGTCACAGAACTAGACTCGGTCATGGGCTAGATCAGAGTTTACTACATCCGCAAAGAATAAACAATCATTGCTAACTAAGTTTTGGAATCGGTTACATTGTTAATGTTTTTCACGACGTTCGTTTCTGTTCAGTTCTTGAACACCAATTAATACTTTTAAATATGATACAGTGAATCTGCGTGAATCTTTCATCAATCTGCAGCACCACAGCCAAAGAAATTGTTCTAGTTGAGAGTTTGTGGTCTGAATCGAATATAATAAAAGTAATATTCTCACTAAAATCTCACTGTTCTTGCTGACTGATCGCAACAACATACAGCACAACCGGTGTTGTCTGATATATGGACAAATCACTCTTATGAACTTGTTCTTTTAGGTAAATTGATCAAAAAGACTCACAAATCAACTTATGAGTTATCAGTCTAATGACTGATTAACTGAATCAGTCAGGGGTTAATTTCCCATACAACGGTGCGACTCTCTGCTTAATTACCATACCATCATTGGAGAAATTAACCTAGCTAGTCACGTATGTTTCCCGAAACCATTGTAACTCTGTCACCCATCTGTTGGCCAGACCATGTTGGTTAAACAATACAGAACTGCTGTTAATGATGCCACACAAGTGGTGGAGTGCTATTTAATTGGTTCATTCTCAAATTAATATCAGATTATTGTTGTAAATAATGAACATGGCATCCGAGGACTTCTTCGGTATTTTTGTTCTCCATTGTTTTTCTTTATTTAGCGATGTTTTATTCAGTCGCAGATTCCCTCTTACATCATACTCCGGGGTTTGTGGGGTACTAGAGCAATCTTACAATCTTTAAAAATTGTGCTTTCATTCTCTTGACCAACTAAAATTTGTATAAACTATATATGGAATGAAAGATACAGATTACATGTGTTACGGTAACTTGCTTATTTTGCTCAAGATCTATTTCCACATGTCATACTAACTATGCTTCTAACCACAGGTCGAGAGCTGTTGCTGATTGTAACTATAGCTCAACAACAGAATCGTTGAACTATGTTGATAACGAAGGAACTCACAACCTTAGTTGGCTAAGGATGCTTTTGGGAAACCCCAGAGCGGTTGTTGACTTACGGTACCTGTACTTTTACATGACAGCGATGTATTAAAAAAGGAAACGTTTTTCCATCGCATCTTTGAAAAGTTTCGCATACAGACGACTTTCTGTACGATCCCCGTTCACACAGATCAGCGAAAACAACTAAAAACACTGTATTATTCATGCCAGGCCAGTAGTTGGTGATGTTACTTTGTAAAGAAACACTAAGGGCCAGATTTAGTAACGGATTGCGCCAGCGCAAACTGTCTTTTGCCGCTAAAATAGTACTGTCAGGATTTACTAAAGACACGCAGTGAAGAATTAGCGCTGAAAAGGCATGGATGCAGTTATTTTTGCGCCTGACCTTATTGAATATGCATTTGTAGGAGTTTCCCTTTCAGACGCAAAATTTATGGTAGGAGAGTATTAAAATAAATCATGCAACGTGATTTACTAATGTTTGTACTCGTCAAATTACTGGGATTTGCAGCATTATTTAACGCTCCAAAAAAGCAAGTCTTAAAGCAGACGCTAATTTGTGTTGCTCTTGGTAGATTGTGTTGGTCATTATGGAAATGATCTGGCTGTGTCGGTGTTCTTTCATTTACGCATTGTCAGTAAATCACCCGCATAAATTTCCACTCCCATTAGCGCTTTTATGGAATTGTGCTCTCGCACTAATTTGCCCTGTTTAGTAAATATGGCCCATTGTGTCTGCACACATACCAATAGGCTGAACAAATAATACATATGCGCATGACATCACCATTTTCTCAAATTTGTGTTTTTGTAATTTACACAGAGACAATAATGGTATAGTTTTCAAAACTTGCACTTCGTAACCCGTTTTCAAAATTTCGAATACTGTTGTTGTGTAAATGAGCAGCCACAATGCATAAACAGTTTTCAGTTTTTAGATGAAAATGGTGTGGTATGAACGTACTCTTAGGCCCAATCCCAATTCTATTGTATACCCCTTCCCCTTCCCCTACCCCTCCGCCTACCCCTTCCCCTTGTCCCTTGAAACAGAGTGTCAAGGGGTAGGGGTGAAAATATTCCCCTAAGAATTGGGACACCACTACTATGTCGTCACATGTCATCATATGTCGTCTAGCTCCTACAATACACACTCCTATACTGCTGTGCATTAGAGCCTTTAATTACCGTTCTATATTAATGCACTGCTTACTGACACACACACACACACACACATACACATATATATATACATATATATATATATCGGAGATCGCGCAGCTCACACATCCAGGAGAAAAGAAACTTGTCAACGCTGCCCCACGACTTTTATTAATAACAATTTAAATACTGAATCGCTACATTATATTTTCCAGCAACGAGAGGATAAAATCGCTGTTTTTTAAGTAAACTCACTCTAAAAAGAGAAACGCACAGACGCGCATTCACGCAACTTTCACCTCTCTCTCTCTCTCTCTCTCTCTCTCTCGATATCTCTCTCGAAATGGCAATATTTGAGAAAAGGGTTTAGCAATTTCTAAATATTGGGGGGACTAGCCCCCCTCAATCTCTACGATGGTTATCGCCCTGATCAGACATGAAAATATGTTGTGGCACTATCGTGCAGTCTGTAATGATATGATGTTAGTTAGCAGCGATTTTTTTGCTAACATTTCTTTGAGTAACATGACCGTAAATATGAACTCACGTTTGAATGTAACATAAAACAAATGATTACTTTTCGTTAAAATCTTTATTAATGCCAAAAATGCTTACATTTATGTGTCTTTTAGTTCGCTCGGGCAGCCATGTTGCCCCTGAAGCCGGTTTACGCTGAGATAATTTATACCCCTTCTTTTGAAGTGTGGTCCCGAAAAATCTTCGTTTGAAGGGCTGTCTGGCCCTTCCCCTTACCCCTACCCCTCCAACCAAAAGAGGATATGGACACCCCTACCCCTTCACGTGAACGCGTGAAACGGAGGAGTAGGGGAAAGGGGAAGGGCTAAGGGGTAGAATTGGGATTGGGCCGTAATCACTGAACTGCAAGTCATTACTTCTGTCATCTGAATCTTTAAATTAAACCGAGATGTGGATTTTAATTCATGCTGTGTAGTTACAAAAAATGTTTTGCGAAAGAGATTATAATAAACCATACTTTCATTTTAAAAAACAATGTGTTTCAGATTTTTGTTCAATATATATTTAAGGCCAATTATGGGGAATTATTCCTTATAATTTGTAAATGAATCGTTAATTGAATTATAAAGAAACTAGAATTTTTAGATGCAATCAAAACCAGAATCTTTCCATTCCTTACAATTTCCATCTGTAGTGTGAACTGAGATGTTCAACACTGGACATGTGCTTTTAAAAACTATGGATAAACTTAAAGGCACTGGACAGTTTTGTTCAAAAGTGAAATCTTAACTAGAAGAGCATATTGTCTTGAGAGAATTTGAGAGAATGAGCTCAAACTTTACGTTTTGAATTGGAAGGAGAGTGTGATATGGCAGTTTAGTGCGTTCAGGTCTGAGACTGGTACATGATGTAGTAGGCCTCAGCAGAAGAGGGCCGTGGGGCGAGCGAACGCGCCCCTCTCTGGGCACTTCTAGACACTCCTGCTGGTGGAGAGGAGGAGGATCGAGGTGGAGCTGGAGCTATGGATGAAAGTGGAGGAGGACAGGACTGCGATCCAGGACAAGACTTTGCGAGGAGAGATGGTGGAGAGTAAACAAGGGGAAGGAAAGGACAGACAACCAGTGAAGGACAGGAACAAGAGGAAAAAAGAGGGAAAAGACAATGAAATGAAGAGGAGGAGGAGTCAGTTTCTTAATGTTTGCTTTTTTACTACTTTTTCCTTTTAGACCTACTTTGGTTTTCAGTGAACTAACAGACTCATGCAGCTACATTATGTAGTGTAATCCAGCCATGCGATCGGCAGATCAAAGCAGAGGAAAGCCGGCGGTAGCCATTCAGAGAGTAGCAGCAGTAGTAAAGGGGCGTGGCTTTGGGAGAGGGTGTGGTCAGGGGGTCTATAAAAGCCGCGGGCAGGGAGCAGATTCAGAGAGAGAGGAGATCTCCTACTCTGATTGGGCCATGGCCATAGCGTCCAGCGGCCATTTGCGCTTCTGCTTGCATCGTTCTTTATCTACATAAAGAAACGTCAGTCTTTTCAGGTGCGGTTGCTGCACAGCCCTGGCAGTAATGACCAAATGAGAGTACGTTTACCTCCGATATACCCCCCGCTACTCTGTGTATGGGTAGGAGAGGAGGCGTCTTCACCTGTGTGCACACATGCCCACACACACACACACACACACACTGAGAGTTTATAAAATAACTGCTTATTCAGATAACATGCTACATGTGTCAATGAGCAACTAGATGCATTCTTTATCAGTGAAAAAATATAATTAATTGAATCCTTTAATAAAACTTGTAATCCTTACCAAATGCAACAACAAAATGCAACTTTTCTTTAAAAGTTTAAGAAATTTCAATGTTATGCTTTTGAAATTTTAGAAGATTTATACTTCTTTTTGAATGACTTTAGAAGATTTGGGGTATTGCATGTGTCATACAGACTGCTTTTTGGCATTGTCGCATCCTTTCTACTGTTTCCCACAGGGACAAATTGCATGGAAAAGAGCAACCAGCACAACTTTGTATTCCATAGAAGAAAGAAATGTCGCAGTCACTGAAAACAGCACTGAAATCCATCCAAAAGATTAAAACTGAGATAACTCAGAAAAGAAAGCATAATATACCCATTGTTTGTTGATATCTGATTTAATCACAACTAACTCAAACAAACTCTGAATATCCAAAGATTTGATGCCACTAAACTGGCAAACTTTGGAAAAACCAATCATTAGTTCTTCGCCAAAATTGCTCATTGTATTGGCACACGTACTACACAACTAAACACCAATAGATGGCCAAAGTTACCTCCATTTCATAAAACCAGCAATCTATCATCAAGACGTCAGTCTTTATCTTCAACAAAAATGCATAAAAAGGCTCTAAATCCAACTTTTAACCCCAGTACTCACGTCGGGCTGCAGCTGGCCGTTGAAGCTGGCGGTGCGGAAGGGCGAGTGAGTGGACAGACGCTTGTCCCACTCGCTGGGCCTCGGCTCGGGCACCGACTCCATGAAGCTTCGCTTGAGCTCGCTGATACTGGTGTGATGACGCATGATTTGTGTCTGTGTCTTATCCACGTCCTGAGAGAGAAAGAGAGGTCCAGGCGGAGAGAAAGCATAACAAAAGGGTCAAAAGGAAAAACAAATGAGGATAGCAGAAGAGAAATTTGGGAACCGACAGCAAAATTGAGATAAAAAAAAAGAGAACACAGAAAGATGAAGGACAGAAATTAAGAGAGGGAAATAACCCAATGAAGACATCTCATTAGTAAGATGATCTGACATGAAGCACTGTTTTACCCCAAACTATCTCAGGGGCATCATATCTAGGGTTGGGAATCAAGTATTTTTACTGTATAATTTCAAGATGTTTGGTTCCGTTAACGATTCTTGAATGTCGATAGATTCCATCTAGAGTTGGTTGAGAGGTTGTGGTCTGAATTGAATATGATTGGAAAGAAAGCCTGAGCTGCACTCTTAAAAATAAAGATTCCAAAAGGGTTTTCACAGTGGTTCCTCCAAGAACCCTTACAGTGAACAGTTCTTAAAAGAACCATTCATCTAAAGAGCCTTTTGTGCAATTGAAAGGTTCTATGGATGGTTCTTCGGCATAGATGACAATAAAGAATGTTTATTTTTAAGAGTGTATACAAAATAATACAACAACAATAACTAGATAACACATTTGTATTGTGTTGTCCTCGCTGGTTGCACGTTATATCAAATGCATCAAGCACAGTGTAACCGGTGTAGGTGGGAATGACTCAACCAGTTATTTTTAACGAATCAGCCAAAAAACTCCTGAACTCATGGGTTTATAATAGGTTTGAACTCACCAAACAATTCACTCACTGAATTGTTATAGTACATTTGATATAGTTAAAGGAATCATTAAGGAACCAAAATCAGTATATTTCCTGTGATCCCCATCCTTAGTTACATTATTTTCAGTCAAGTGAATGTCACACACAAAGCCATTCTACAGATCGCCTGCTGGCCACAAAGACACAGGTCTCTCCTTTCCACGTTTGCTGTCTTCTAACTGCATTATATATATATATATATCATCTCTGCTCAGTGGCATTGGGTAATCAGCTATATGCTCAGACACTATGAGGCTTTGAATATTCATGTCAGAGAGGAGGCTTTGTGATTGCCCAAAACAAATTATCCATGTGTGCACAGACAGATTGTGATTAATGAGCTTGAGAGAGAGGCGCTGGCCACAAAGACACAGGTCTCTCCTTTCCACGTTTGCTGTCTTCTAACTGCATTATATATATACAGTATATCATCTCTGCTCAGTGGCATTGGGTAATCAGCTATATGCTCAGACACTATGAGGCTTTGAATATTCATGTCAGAGAGGAGGCTTTGTGATTGCCCAAAACAAATTATCCATGTGTGCACAGACAGATTGTGATTAATGAGCTTGAGAGAGAGGGAGACAGAGAGAGAGAGAGAGAGAGAGACAGTCTAAAATATCAGAGGATCTTTATTCATTTAACTGCAGATTTTGGAAAGAAACCAGACCTGTGTCTTGGTGCCCGTCAGAACTGATCTGCAAGAATGAAACACTCTCATGAGAAACCAGCCCTCATCATCTACAGCCCTGATTTCAGACAGACAGCTGACACTAAAAAGACATGATGTTTGTCCTTCCTCCCCCTTCCTTACATCGTGGCCTAATCCTTTTAAGAAATGTTCAAGTTACAAGCTATATAGGTTACTGCATTGCATTACAGGTTAGTAGTTTGAACCTGTTATGTGGCAAACTGATAGCAAATGAAAAGGATCACAGTAAGACAATATGGTTCTGTGCCAAACTCTAGTGAGCTGCCAAGCTAGACATTTTAAAGTGGAAATGAAACATGCATGTTTTTGGCACTGCTAATGCTAAAATTTATTAGAAAACCAGCTTATTTGCCAAATTTCTAAATAGCCATCTAGCTTCCGAGCCGCCTTGTTGGAGTGACATAGCCGTCTACGTAACAGGGTTGGTTGGCGCTGTTGAAAACTCAAGGTCTTCTCAACACATGCACACTTGAAATCTTTATCCAGTATCTGTTTTTTCTCTCCAAAAGTTAAGGAGATAAAAATATCTTTGTACTTGTTTAAACTAGAGTTATGGGTATCTTTTAATGCCGTCACACAAGCACTTGTCAAAGCGTTTCTTTACGAACTGTAAAACAATGGGAATGTTGCCACATTCTGTGGACCAAATAATTAGCACCAAAAAATTCAAGGTACATGTGCGAGCTGAGTGTACAGAAAAAATCTCCCAATGATAAATGTACATCACACACACTGTACACATATGCCTAGCATTCACATAAAAACTGAAGTATACTCGAAGTATATATTTGGCTTCCATTATTCTGCCTCCAAAGATACCTTTTTTGGCAGAACTGTAAGGTAACCTCACATGTGTAATTTACAAAAAAAAAGGCAATCCAGGAATGCATTGTGATAAGGTTTTTATATATATATTCTATAAAAATCGATGCAAGTATGGTTTTGCTGGAGTTTACTTAAAAAGCTAGTCTGGCAGGCAGCTCACTATGGTTTGTAAAAGACAGAATTTCTGATTTTAAATCATTAATTGAACTCTTCTTCTAAAAGCTAATTTATTATTAGAGGAGGAGATAGATGAGGTGGTAATCATGTGAGCACTTCAGAAGTTTTAACAAAGCTTGGGGTCAGACATGGATCAAATGACTGGATTCTGATCTCTACACTCTAAAAATGCTGGGTTGTTTCAACCCAATGTTGGGTCAAATATGGACTAACCCAACTGTTGTCCATATTTGACCCAAAATTGGGTTGAAACAACCCAGCATTTTTTAGAGTGTACACATGCTGTTTCACAAATTGGTCTATACCAATGCAAAACTAGTGCACTAAATGAATCATATGCTGTCATAATTCACTGCAGCATGTGATAGATATTTGGCCCATGTCTGTTGATTTATGAAACAAAGCAGAAACAAATGCAAAACAGTGCTTGGCTCAAACACTAACAGCAATCTTAAACACTTAATATAATGATAGTGTATGTGATGGAGACAAGTGTTATATATGATGTTTGGTTAGATACAGAGGTCACAGGGTTAGAGAAGAGGTCAATGGGTGAATGAAGGGGTTAATGTCACAGAATCCATCTGGTTTTCAGACTCATTATCAGACTCATCAGACCTCACAACAGTGGAAACAGCCTTTGTAGTAACTATATATGACTGGGACAGGCTGTACAGACTGTATAATATGTAACACTAAAAAATCAATAATATTATAATCATATGATCTGATAACAAATGAACCAATAAAAACATGCATTATCAAGCTAAATGTACAGCCAATGATTATATATTTGGCTAAACAACAGATTTCAGTGTATTAATGGGCTTGTCACAGTATGTTTAACCCTGGGTAAACATATTTTTTAAGCCAGACTAAAGGCCACTTTAACCCTGAGTCACGAAATCCTGGTTCAGAAGCAGGTCTGCACCTATGCTGTAGTGCTAACCCCAATCAGTGGTGCAAAACGGTGTGAAACAATGTGGTGGGAGAATGTTGCAGCAAGCAGTTTAGTAATTAAAAGCCAATTGTAAGCTAAACAACAATTCCCTGATTAAATATCCATGCTGACAATTTCACAAGTGGACAGTTCTGTACACGTTTTACTTGTCCAATCAATAGTATAGATCTGTTTAGCCATGCCATAAATGTGTAGGCCAAACCACAAGGCTAATTCTACTGTGAAATCTGACTACCCAGGATTAATTTAACAATCCAAGGTAAAGTATAACCTATGTGATCAGGAAACAAGATAACTCAGGGTTATAAATGGGTTATTCATTCATTTCAAGTGTGAAAAGCCCATTAGACATATTTAGAAAAGCTGGAACAGAGCAGGCTTAGAGTTTACTGTTGAAATTAAATAAAAGACATTCATGCTAAGAGCCTAACATGCTGTAAAAAGCATGTTCAATCAAATAAAATGTACACAAAATTGTATTTATTAAAAAGCTTTTTTTTATGTGATCCAACTACTGGCTACATGTTTGGATCAGCTCAATTTTGCATTCAATTATAAAAAAAACATTTATTATAAAAGAAGCAAAAAACAAAATTCCCAAATATTTAATAAAAAGTGCTAAGCAAACAGAGAATAAATAGAAATGAGTACTTGCATTACAGTTAGTGAGGTAAATAGTGCATGCCAAGCCTTTAGGGTTAAGCTACAAAACAAAACACAAAAGAGATTGCAGTGAGAAGAATGAAGAAAGAAACAGAATCTCATGCAGTGAGACATGCAGTGGCAAAAACAAGACATTTCCAGAGTTTCCATACAAACCTCCAACATTAAATTGCTATGTCTGATATAAATAGCTTCACCCTCAAATTTCTTAGCTCTTTTCTGTGAAAAACAGGAAAAAAATAGAGTTGGCAGTGTTTGAACGTAGAGAAAGTCGTAAAACGATTCTTGGGTCATTTTTAAAGTTTGATCTGTAGTTGCATTCAGTGTGTGGGGACGTGGAGGGGTGGAGACAAATCAAATATGGATGAACCACAGCAGCCGCAGCTAGACAGAGGGGAGAGGTCAGAAGTCAGGAGTGACTGCAAGGTCAGGGTTAATTGTGCATTGGGTAAAGTTATGAAAGTGTAATGAGATCAAGTTAAAATAAAGCTTCTCTTTGCCATCATTGGTGAAACACTGTGTATTTGCTGTGCAACTCTCTGGTGTTATCAAAACAGCATCCTGACCCAGCAACACTGGCTCAACCTCTGTAAATCTTGTCTTGTTATAAGCTGTATATTAGTGCCTTTGCCCTTAATTTTGTGATTATCTGCCGTATGGAAAACCACACTACCAGTAAAAGGTTTGGACATACGTGACTGAATATTCATTTCTGGTGGTCTTAAAAAGATTTTGATCTAGTGAAAAAAAAAGTGTGCTTATTGTATTGAATGTGCATTTGTAGTGTACATCAAATCTCAATATTTATTTAATACAGTCAATATTTCAGTATATTTAGAAAAACTCTAATAAGGTCAAATTAAATTGTACTATTTTAAAATGTGTTAATAATCTTTTATTGTGCTTATCTGAATTTTAGTACAAACTCGGGCCACACATACAAGTGATAGTGGTCTTAGACACATGGAATGTATTGTGTGTTATAGCTTTATCTAGCTTATGATTCTGTATAAAAATCTAGCCAATAATGTATAGTCTAGGTCTTTTTGAAAGGTGTTTCAACTGGTTTTGAGAATGACACACTGCGTGTGCTGTCAGGCGAGAGCACACCTTTAGAGAGCCTATCCGTATTAGAAAAGAGACACATTGCTCTGCTCTCTTCTTTATCTGCCAATGTTACCTCTACAAAAGCATTCAACTACACAAGATCAACAATACTTCAGACACTCGCAAACTGTGGAGGCATTCACCTCTTCCCTCCCACATCCTCCCTAATGGCTGACAACTTTGCCAATATTTCACAGATACGGTAACAATCAGCAGCAGTCAATTCTCAACACAAACTAACAAACACCCACAACTTGCATGCAAATCTCTACTCTCCTCTCATGGAGGCAGAGGTCTCTAAAGTTCTCCTCTCCAACCATCCTACCACCTGCCCCATTGATCCAATTCCCTCCCATCTTTTACACGGCATCTCTCCTACACTTTAACCCACACTCACATCCATCTTAAATGCATCACTACACGCACTGGCACTTTTCCCAACACATTCAAGCCGACTTGAGCAACCAACATTAAATACCAGACCATCTGCAGACTAGTCTCTCTTCTCCAATTCACTGCGAAAATCTGACCAAGATGTTTTCTTCTTTCTTCTCACAGAACAAGCTGCTGGACAGCAATCAGTGAGGATTTGACTTGTCTGACTTGATTACAAAGTGGACATTCAACAGATACAGCCTTGACTGAAGCCTTTGTGGGTGGAAAGTACATAATCCATCCTCATTTTGTTGGACTTGTATGCTCCCTTTGACACTGTCTCTTTTCTAACCTCTCCAACTTGGGCATCACAAACAAGTGCAGAGAGGCTCCTAAGTCCTACCTTACAGGTAGATTCTTCAGGCGATCATGAGGTATCAACTAACCACAGGGGTACCACAGGGTTCGGTGCTTGGCCCCTGCCTCTTTTCAAAATATATACTACTGGGATCATCCAGGATGTGGGGTTTTTTCGGGAAAACAGGTATGCTCAAACCTCTGACTGGTAGTGTATATAAAGGGCAAACATCTCATTGATTTAGTTCTGCAGTTCTGTTGTACATTATCAGCATGTTTCAGTTGACAATGCATGCTAGAGTAAATGCCACAAGTCATTTGTACTTCACTCATAATGAACACTTTCCTCATTCCGTAAACCTCAGTTTGTACTGACTGGTCACTGTCACTGTCGCTGCCAGGAATAGGTACAGTACATATCTGACAGCTACAGTGCTGTCTGGTACAGCCAAACTCATACAAGTGCAAGCAAGATACAGCCAAAGCAGATGAGAAAACAATAATAAAATTATATTTTTGTTGTAAAACATGGGCAGTGAGGAGATGATGAGTACAAAGGCATCGTCCTCATGCTGCGATACCCGTACGGAACGAGCTCTGACCTTCCTCATGCACACCATCTTTGTGTCCGCCCGTGGCGACTGTTCAGACCCCAGAGGGGAAGGAAGAGAGCATGTAAGTGTTTATGAAACAAGCCACTTTGCTACTAAAAAAAACATTCACGATGGTTGTAATTTCTTCATAGCTGTTAATTTATGTCTTATATTATGTAATATTGTCAGCATGCACTAATATATAGTTTAACACAACTATCTGCTGAAGATTTGTTATTCAAGTCTTATTACACGGCTCTGTGGAATACTTGATTCTGATTGGTCAGTCCGAGGTATGTTATCCTAGTGCTGGGCGGTATGACCAAAAATGTATATTAAGGTATTTTTCTAAATTATACCGGTTTCACGGTACATGACGGTATTTTTTTTTTTGATGCATGACCGGGTGTTAACCATATTTTCTACTGATTGAGAGAGGAAATACTGCAGTATATTGACTTAGAATGCCCTATTTTACTGTCATGATGAGTGAACATTGTCAAAAAATACCACACTACAGTGGTATACAGGGGGGTGGGCGGGTTCTGCACTCCTTTTTAATGGTTAAATTATATTTTATTAATCAAAAAGCATGTCTAATTAATTAAAATCATGAAACTTAAACAATATAAAATCAAATTATTAATAGTTTAACAAATATTACATGTTTAGGGCCCTATGAAATGTTTTATTTTTTCCAACCTTTTGTTTTATTGTAACCAAGTTTTAGCATGTCTAATTATTTGAAAGCATAAAAGAAGTTTAATTTATTTTTACAATAGCCTTATGATTTTTTAAATATTTGTATAGCTTATTCCTTAAACATAAGGTTTTAATAATTGTAGTAGCAGTAGTATCAGCCTGTTACGTACATTCTACTCAACAACAGTAATATATTTCAGCCAATGCCCTCAAGTTAAACCGAAGTTTTATTTTGACGGGTTGCTGTGAATACCTTTACATTTCTGTGTGTGTATGACATGTTGATAGTTTTACTCAGATGAAATGGTCAAATGCTCATGAAGAGACTCTCAGAGCAGTGTTTATGTCCTCATTAGTGAGACGGCAGAGGTTAATATCACCAGAAGCGTCACGCGCGCTTCAGTGAGAGTACTACACAAAACCGCGTGTCTGTGAACCATAGCTAAGGTTTATCCAAAAAAGTGGCTAGGTTTGTCAGTATGAATATTCTATGGAAAAAAGCCGCTAAAAGGGTCTGAAAGTTGCTAAATCTAGTGCTAAAGTCGCGCTCGTGTGTGTGTGAGACGCGGGAGCTGATGGCAGGGGGCGGTGGATATTTGTGGCGGTCGATGTGGATATTGTGGATGAGTTCTTCTGCGTCATCACGTTATATTAGTTGTACAGCTTCAGTTTCTGAACTTTCACGCTTAGTAACACATACAGCTGTTCCCTCACCACAGTGCACCAGTGAAAAGGAACCCCTTTCAAACAGTGTGGCGTTCCCAACGTTGTTTACGAGACATACACCGGTATTGTGGTATTTTAAAAATTCATATCATAACAAAAATAAACACCGGTATTCGGTATGAACCGGTATACCACCCAGCACTATGTTATCCCTCAATAACAACCGGTAAAAACTAATAACACAGGCTCATCCGGGTAACTGAAGTCGGCGCTGTACTCTTGTCAGGAACAGTTTTTTCTTGGTGTAAGTCTTGCATTTGTTTACCTAATAAAATATTAAAATTCGATTCAAAATTGTGTACAATGACTTAATTATGTCATCCTGGTATCGCGGACTTGCTCTCGCATTTCATTCAAACGCATCTGCTGCCATTTTGTGACGATTGTTTTGTATGCTGTAATTGGATTATAAGATAACTAACAAACTGGTAAGATTTTAAAACATTTTCATCTTAAATCTTTTATTGTCATGATTATGTATGTGGTGAAATGTTGTGTAACTGCACCGTATCTCTTAAATGTCCATCTAGTTTGAACTTGCCGCTTGCTCGCAAAGCTTTGCGTTCAAATATTTCAACTCAAATCAATATTTCATGTCTAATTATTTACTTATGTGGCAAGTAGCCGTGTAATAAGCGGGATAATGTACATCCAGCCGGTTGTTATCGCAGAATAACCCCCGACAGGATGATCAGGACCCCGACGCGAATACTGCTTTTGCTGCTTTTGGAATTGATCCTTTGCTAAGCCCCACCTTAACATTACTGACCAATCCAACACTACATTGTTACATTTTAAATTTATGCATTTGGCAGACACTTTAATCCAAAGTGACTCACATTCCATTCAAGGTACAAGACTCTTATGCTCACCAAGGCTCCATTATATGATCAAAAATACAGTAAAAACAGTAATATAGTGAAATATTGTTACAAACTAAAATAACAGTTTTCTGTTTTAGCATATTTTAAAATGTAATTTATTCCTGTGATGCAAACCTGAATTTTCTGCATCATTACTTCAGCGTCACATTATCTTTCAGAAAGGCTCATTTGCTGCTCAATTATTAATAAAGTTTCTTATTATTATCAATGTTGGAAACATTTTTGCCGCTTAATATTTTTGTGGAAACCGTGTTATTTTTTATTTTTTCCAGGATTCTTTGATTGGCGAAATAGAAATCTTTTGTAACATTACTGTTACCTTTGATCCTTTTAATGCAACTTACCAAATAAAATGATTCATTTCCTTTTTTTTTTTTTTTTTAACCGTGCTTACCCTAAACTTTTGAATGGTAGTGAATCAAAAAGCAACATTGATTAACATTGATAATACTCATAAATGTTTCTCGAGCATCAAATCAGCATATTAGAATGATTTCTGAAGGATCATGTGACACTGGAGACTGGAAATACAGCTCTGCATCACAAGAGCAATTTATCCTGCAGGAATAAATTACATTAAAAGATTATTTTCAATTGTGCTTTTACCGTATTCCTGATCAGATAAATCCAGCCTTGATGAGCATAGATACTTCTTTTAAAGACAGTGAACAAACTTATTTGTTGCAAACTTTTGACTTCCGTATGTGTAATAAGGTACATTAATGTTAATAACTTAATACACTTAATTTACTTCTTTTGCATATATAAGCAAAAATAAACAAAATGGGTGGAACTTAGCGAAGGGTCAATTGCTTTTGCATATAATAACATCTTAATGAACCTGGCTCCTATGGTAAATCGCTGTTGTACATGCTCTTATGTGATTGGCTGAAATCATGAGCACAAACCTGGCTCTTTCTCTCCCCATTGGTGGCCATCACCACTGGGGCATCACGATGCCGCCGTTCTCGCCGGGCTACCATCTGCAGCAGCACAGAGAGAGTATACATACTCCTGCTGTCTCACACAGACCTAAATATCGTGGCTGCCTTGCATTTGGGGTCACAAGTAAAGATGCTTTTTGCTGCTAATTTGCGCTGGTTTGTTATGCCAATCTTGGTGAGAATAAGCCTTAAGGCTTCTTAATTTATTGCTGTCTGATCACAACAATGCAAAAGTCAGGTAGGAGTCTGTGCTGCAGGTTTATAAAAATGGTTCAAGGATCAAAAGCATTTGCTTAAATTGTGTTTAAGTTTTCACTGAAAATATTTGAACGTTATTTAGCACATTTGTGTGTGTGTGTGTCATACCTTGATTTCAGGTGTGCCCTCTGCTTTGGTGCTGTGTGTTTTGGAGCCATCTGCCTTCACCTCACTCTTCCTCTCAGTGGAGCGTGGACGGCCCGTGGGCGTGGACATCTCTTTACGGTCAGTGTGGGCGGCAGATGCTACTGGGGAAGGAGCCATGTCGCCTGGAGAGATGGGAGATATGATAGGAGCGCTGACGGGACGGGCGTTCTTATCTGGGGTCGAGACCATGGCTGTCGGAGAGTTTGTTTGTGACAGAGGAGAAAGAAAAAGGGTGTTACACTAATGTGATGGACTAAAAATCGATATTCACATTAACATATTGTAGAGAGCGTCAATTGTGTGGGTTTTCTCTTCAATTAAAGCAGTTTAGGTGTTTGCTGTGCACCTCTGATGAGAAACGTGGTTCAATTTTTAAGGCAAACAAACATAGTAATACACATTCGTTATTATATGACAATTCAATTCTAATTTGGTTGCAACTCTCATTGACCCTACCAACCTTATAAAAAGAATATACTTAAGTTTGAAAAGAATGAACTGTTTTCAGACACTTAATTGCATTGCATGTTAATTGCATATAAGTGAAAATGTATTTTATATATATATATATATATATATATATATAAATTTATTTTAAATGCAATTAGCTGAACGCGAGAGTGCTTTATAAACCGCTGAAGACTTAAATGCATCTTTAAATATAATTTCATAATTCTATTTTATTGAAATGTTGTTCAAATCTACTGCTTAATGTACTGACAAGCATTTATGATGAACTAAAATATAATTTAATGTCATTTCTATTGAGGTCATGTATTTACTGTAAATATATTTGAACATATGCATCTTCAATGATGAATGAAGTTGCATTAAGTGCATTTACTATATATACAAACTACAGTTAATATTATAATCAAGTACATACAATGTGCTTTAGTATGTTAGTCAACACATCAAAATAAGTGTACTTCTTTAAACACAAGAGATTATTAAACAGTGATTTAAAATGTACCTTTAAACTTTTAATTTGACTTTACAAAGTGCACTTTTTAAGTCTGCTTAAGTGTGTTAAGAAATACAAATGAAAGTGTCTCTCTTTAAGTCACAAGTTGCATTTTATTTCATTAATATATTATATAATATTCTGCAAGTACAATTTTTATTTTCTTTTAAGATTTAAAGTACACTACAAGTGCACATTCAATACAATTAAGTGCCCTACTTTTTTTCACAAGAGCAAGTTAAAAAAAAAGTATATTAAGTCATCTCAAAACATAAAATTACGTGCAAGATCATGTTTTTTTTGTAAGAGCTGAATGTTTAGGAGGAAAGTAGATCAAGCTGAGGGCAATTAGCTCCACCTCAAGTCAGAAGGGTTTCAGGAAGAGTGCAGCGCAGAGCAGAAACCAATCAACCTGCACTTTTTGTTGTTTTGTTTTGGGGGGGTTTTCCCCATGATATATATCTTTTTAGTTTCAGCTCTAGGACTTTCATGCCTTTTGAACTGATCAAGCTCCTGTCGGACTGTGGGAGACGCTCTCGGCTATAACTCCAACAAACACAAAAACAACTGCTTCAGGTCTTCACAGGTGCATTCTGGGAGTTGTGATCTGCAAGAATTAACAATACCAAACTTACCTTCAATGAAATGTCTCAGGAAACAGCTTGTCAATCAAACTACTAATCAAAACAGCAATCTGTCTCGCTTTTTCTTCTACAAGCATTTCAGAGAGGGTCGTTTGCTGATTGCATCAACTGACTATGTAAGATTCATGGAGGGGTTTTTTTATTTTTTATGTAAATAACCTACAGTCTGCAGAAAGTAATTAAATCTGCATTCATGTTCTACCTGAGGGCTGAATGGTTAAATTATCAGTGGGTTAACCAGGGTTGTTTTTCTGGATCGCAGCCCTGCTGCGAGTTCACCTGCACGGCCTAAAGCAAGCACGGTTTATTTATACCACAAGAAATCACCTCCACTTTACCTCAGAGACACTCTGGCTGCGTTTCAAACTCTAGTGAGCTGTCACTGTCCACACAGGCTGCTGCCTTAATCAAACGCAACCTCAAGAGATGGATTTGGAACGTCTCCATACAGTAGGTACCCAGTTTATCTTGACTACCCTTATGAAAAAGAAGTGTGTTAAATTGCAGATCATATAATATTAATGAAATAAAAGGTCACTTAAGCGAACTTAAAGAGAGTGCACGTTCATGACTGTTTGTTAACTACAGTTTTAAAAAGTGCACGGCTATAACTCCAACAAACACAAAAACAACTGCTTCAGGTCTTCACGGGTGCATTCTGGGAGTTGTGATCCGCAAGAATTAACAATACCAAACTTACCTTCAATGAAATGTCTCAGGAAACAGCTTGTCAATCAAACTACTAATCAAAACAGCAATCTGTCTCGCTTTTTCTTCTACAAGCATTTCAGAGAGGGTCGTTTGCTGATTGCATCAACTGACTATGTAAGATTCATGGAGGGTTTTTTTTATTTTTTATGTAAATAACCTACAGTCTGCAGAAAGTAATTAAATCTGCATTCATGTTCTACCTGAGGGCTGAATGGTTAAATTATCAGTGGGTTAACCAGGGTTGTTTTTCTGGATCGCAGCCCTGCTGCGAGTTCATCTGCACGGCCTAAAGCAAGCACGGTTTATTTATACCACAAGAAATCACCTCCACTTCACCTCAGAGACACTCTGGCTGCGTTTCAAACTCTAGTGAGCTGTCACTGTCCACACAGGCTGCTGCCTTAATCAAAACGCAACCTCAAGAGATGGATTTGGAACGTCTCCATACAGTAGGTACCCAGTTTATCTTGACTACCCTTATGAAAAAGAAGTGTGTTAAATTGCAGATCATATAATATTAATGAAATAAAAGGCCACTTAAGCGAACTTAAAGAAAGTGCACGTTCATGACTGTTTGTTAACTACAGTTTTAAAAAGTGCAATTTGATTATAATAAATGTCAATAAAGTTTATCATGTTTTAATGAAGTACACTTGTTTTGATGTGTTGACTAAAGCACATGTAAAGTACTTTATTATAAATTTAACTAGTGTGTTATTCGATATTACATTCTAAGTCAATATATTTTAAAAGTATAAATTGCAATTTCATCATTACATGTGTGTAATTACAAATATATTTAAATTCATGGCAAACATGTTTCAATAGAAATGACATTAAAGTATACTTTAGTTTATCATAAATGCTTGTCTGTACATTCAGCAAGTACACGCATTTCAAAAGCAATATAATTATGAAATCGCATGTAAAAATTTACTTATGTCTAATGGCATTTAATATAAATTTAAAATGTAAGTGTGTGTAAAAACAGCATTATTTCTGGAATAAGTACTCTTTGCTAAAGTGTATTCTGGGATTGACTTTTCTCCCATGAAGTCTGACATGCTGTTTTTTTTTTATTCATCCTATAGAACAGCATTAGTGTGAAATGTACTTGACACAACTTTGAGTCACATGCACATTTCAGAAATGCACTGTACTGTCAACGTGACTTAACATTTCTGTGCCAAAAAGGCCAGCAGGAGTCAAGACTCAAAACCCACACCTGAGGACTGAGAAAGCTGTCCAGCATCAGGTTGTTAGTGAGTTTGTTCGCTGTGAACACTGAGAGAGTAGCCTGAATGCTGAGTCTATCCGACCTTCAGCGCAAAGCCAGCAGAGACAAGTGACTTTTGCTCACAGCTCAAATGCTTGCAGCACAACTTTCCTAAAGAGTCTGAACCTCCCCGTGAGAAGTGCTCACTTATTTTAGTAACCCTAACCTAACAGTCTACTAATACTCTAATGACTGCTATAGGGCTGTCAAAATTGCTGAAAAACTAAATTCAAATTTTGTACTTAAATATGATTAAAATTTGAATTATAATTGAATTTAAAATGCATAATTTCAGTTAGGGTGAAGAAAAGCTTTTGGCTTCTCTTCTGAGGCCACAAGAGGGCGCATCGAGCAAAATATTACTAATGCACGTTTCTTCAACGCATAAGACGAGGACTATCTGTGAAAAAAGTGCATAATGTTTAAAATAATGTTTATAAACCAATTATAATTAATTAAGTTGCTTAAACAACTATAAACAAAACAGCATCATGTATGTATGCATAGTTTAATACAAAGGGCAGAAAGCCAATCACACAGAGTACATTTTTCGTGTAAAAACATGAGCTGCAGTGGGATGGGGAAAAAACCCGCCATAAAGTCTCGATATATGTTTTTTTCAAAGTTAAACTTGCATTAATTTTACATGGCTTTCTTAAATGAAAGCCATGATTTAGCAAATCGAGGGAAGGAATTAGTAAATCTTGTGCACGATTTATTTATTTTTTCTTGCATTTCATGTGCGGGGCTCCGTACTAAAGTTCAGGACTGCACAAAAATTTGCATGTTCACACTTGGGAATAATCTTTACATAAACCAACTCAAACCTCTTTCAGTAGCCATAAAGATTGTTAAACATGTTGCTCTTTTGTGCGAGATGCGAGTGCAACGGTGATAGATGTCCCTCTAGAAATGCACAAAATATGTGTTCTGTGTGAACGGCTTTTTTTTAGGTTTGATGTAAACAAGATCTTCTCCGCATCGATGTTCTCTTTTTCCGCAATATTTTGAATGAACAACGCAGCAGCGCGGCATCTAGTGGCTTAAGCTGGATAGACTAACAAAAACATTATAATGCAGCGACACTTACATCGTCATTGCATCTCGTGCGCCACTGATAAGGCTGCCTCCTTGACGCACACCTAAAATTCTAATGCAACGTTTTTGCATTTGAATGTGGATTTTTTTTTTTTTTTTTTTTTACGAATATTCAAAATTAGATTTTTTTTTGACAGCCCTGGACTGCTAGTTGACATGGAGTTGCAAAGTTACTTATAGTTAGTGGAATGTCTAAAGCGGTCAATCGAAATAAAGTGTAAACGAGAAGAATAACTGCTGACACACCTCCATCTAAGCTGCGGGATGCCCTCTTACTGGCGGAGCGCTGGAAATGCGGAGCGGGTCGGTCAATCACGGAGCTGGCCTGGCGGGTCTGGGCCTGAGTTCGGCCGCTGTAGCGGAACTTCGATCCCAGAGCCAGGAACTTCCTGGGAGTGGTGGCCGCTTCTGTGGACGTCAACCTGAGACCACAGAGTTCACGTCTCTTCATAAGGTACTTACATTTACATTTAGTCATTTAGCAGACGCTTTTATCCAAAGCGACTTACAATTGGGGGATACATAAAGCGATTATTCTTAAAGAGGCAAACAGACACAAGAAGTGGTTGTAATACCAAGTTCTTAGACATTGTTCAAATAAGTACAAGCTAGAAAGAGAAGGAATAAATAAAGAGAGAGAATTTTTTTGTTTTGTTTGTTTTTTGTTTTTATGATGAAGTCAAGTAGCTTCGAAAGAGATGAGTTTTCAGCTGTCGCTTGAAAATTGTCAGGGAATACTTGGACTCATGAATTCACAAAAACACACAGTCACTAAAGATGTGAATGCATGTTGTGATGATGTACTGTTTGACATTCATACCTGAAGAATGTGTGATGCTCCACACACACTTTCCACAGTTTCTTGGCGGCCTTGTAGTTGGGCAGTTTAAAGCCAATGGCGCTTTCGTAATGTTCCAGCTAAAAAAATATAGTACAACAAAGGCTGACTGAAATACCATTCTGAAATTAATTAAAATATATATATTTCATATATGTGTGCCTTCTTAAAGATATAAAGACCATAAAGACCATGTACTGTTTAATCTTAGATCTTAATTTTCCAGTTATATATAAATATATTTAAACAACATGATCAATTTAAATTTGTTGTATTCATGTATGTTGTCTCAAACATCTGATATTGTAAATAAATAAATCATTTTATGTTTCAAACATCATTATCTGGATAATATTATCAAACAATGGTTAAAACTGAAACAATACAGTTATTTAAAAAAAATATTAAGGAACTGTGAAATTGTTTTTTGTAATAAAAGTTTGATTATATTTTCATATTTAATTTTATTTAAATGAACAGAAATGAGCTATAACATTTTTAAACATGTAAAAAAAATTTTTAAATGATAACTATGTTAAAATGATTCATTAAAAATTAATTAAGAATATATAAAAAGAATTAAAAATATCTTTTAAAGCATAAAAAATGATCACAACTTGCAACGTCGAAACAAAATCAAACGTAATGCGACCTGAATAAATCTGGTATTTCTAAGGCTTTGTACACTTACGTCAGATGGCCGTATCTTGATGAAGAAACTGCTGCGTTTGTAGGAGACTTTGAGAACTTTCGGCCAGGGGAATCGATTAATCCTCAGCTTGTCCTTATACACCATCAGGCCACTGGAGCAAACGCCCAGCATTATATCCACTCCATCCAGATCCTGACAGAAAGATGAAAAAAAGAACAGGGGAAAAAATTAATAAACTTAGGTCAAAGATTTTGCAATTACAAACTTCCACCACTACGAGGAGTCCTTGCTTCTCTTTTAAAAAGTGAACTCCATAATTTATTTAAATCCATGGCTTGATGCAAACAGATTGACCTGGTTTCAGCTACCAAACCAGAGCAGTGACAGGACAGGCAACATCACAAGCACTCCTGTGAGATGAAGGATATTTCCGTCTGACAGATGATTTTATGACAGCTCAGATCGATGATTTCACATAAAGAAGGCAGTGGTTTAATCAGTGCTGGGGAAAGTCACATTATCTAACTGGGACATGTAACTGAATGTATTTTAAGTCACAGCATGCCTCAGTAAACGGAGACTTAATGTATTTATGTCATGTAAATATTTTATTATTATTATTATTATTATTATTACTATCCAGTCACCAAATTAATGTAAAAAAACAAAACAAACAAACATACAAAAAAGCATTTATCAATAATTACAAAACCAATTTCATGTAAAGTATTTAAATAAAATAGGTTTTATGCCATTTTGATATATAATCTTTTTTATTTATTTATTTACTGAATGTTAAACATTTTATTAATAACATTTATTTATTTAATATTCAAGTTTATTTCAATTTTCTTTTTTAAATATTAGAATGTATTGCAAACCTCATAAAAAAATACAATAAAACAACAAATTTAATATTTAGTATGACAAACAACATTGTTTTGACAAACATTAACCATTTTTATTTGTTTGTTTGTTTGTTTTTATTATTATTCCTCATATTTATGAAAAGTGTCTCCTGTCGATCTACTGAACCTTTGCCTGGTGGAGATCAACACCATACATGGCCAGTTTTTTAGCATTCTCCAGGAACATCATATCAGCCTGAGCCGGACTCATAGATCTGTAGAAAATTAAAACAAACAAAAATAATAATAAATAAATAAAAATTTAAATACAGCATTCAGGTGTCATAACAACTTTACCTTGCTAAAGAAAAGCAAAATGCAAATGCTTATATTTTAATCTTAACCTCCTGTAAATGTGCATTTATCTTGCCGGTATTAACACATATTTCCCAAGCATTCATTTATGATAAGAATGTATATGGGTAAATCATCAGCCCAGCAGTAAGAAGCAGTCATGATCACCTGTATGTGCGGTGAAGCTCCATGACTTTCTCCTCCAGCTCTTTGGTCTGTCCTGGGATGAGCTGGAGCTCCTTGGCATAGTCAGTGCCGTGCACCTCGGGGTCGTACTCGCCCAGCTCAGACTGCAGGGCGTAAGAGCCCAGAAGGGCCAGGGTCACGAAAGAGCAGGGCAGACAGCCGTTCTTGATGTCCTTCCGCAGCTGCAAACACAAGTAGTACCTGCAGAGCGCAAATAATTTAGACATAAAGACATTATGTGCCAAGTTATCACATGTTACAAGTTGGGACAAGGTGTTGTTGCAAAATCTAATACACGAGAGTCCAGAACGGTTACCATGACAACAGCAGTAAAGTGACGTCAGCGTGCCGCTGTGATTATTCAGGGTGAAAGGGCTTTTGTAATTTACGAGTGTGATAATGAAACTGGCTAGAGAATTGCATGCTCACTTGGTAGGAAACAGCAGGAGGCTTTCTATTTTATTAATGATTTAATCTGGCAAGTATCGGAGATTAGTTTTAAAATTAGTGAGTGAGCAAGCGAGAGAGAGGAAGAGAGAGACAAACTACTATCTTATGTGGCGGGAAATGGATATCAGTATTGTGAGGACTTGAACTATTCTAATTGTGATTCCAATTGTCAATTCACTTTTTTTGTGGCACTTGTAAATTAAGTAGCAGTGCCACTGCTGAATGCATTTTTGACACAAGGTACTGTAGTAGGGTTTTCCACTTGCTTCTGTGGAACAAGAACTGTTCCTCAGATGTCCTGATAAATTATTTGTTTCCTGCTAAGGCTGCACAATATCGGAAAACTTCTACAATTATTGAGATGATTTCGAAGGGCAAAGCATTTGAATATAAAAATATGCAAAAATGGTTATAATACTAAAGTACAGAGCACCGCACATGGCATGCAGGAAAAAAATAATAGGCTAAATCGTGTGCACGATTTATTATTTTGTTCCCTCGATTTATAAATTGGGCGCACGATTTACTATTTCGTTCCCTCGATTTCCTAATTCGTTCCCTCGATTTGCTAAATCGTGCACACGATTTATAAATTGAGAGAACGAATTAGTAAATTGTGCGCACGATTTAGCAAATCGAGGGAAGGAATTAGCAAATCGAGGGAACGAAATAGTAATCGTGTGCACATTTTATTTATTTTTTCTTGCATGTCATGTGCGGGGCTCCGTACTACAGTCCAGGACTGCACAAAAATGTGTATGTTCACACGTGGGAATAATCTTTACATAAACCAACTCAAACCTCTTTCGGTAGCCATAAAGATTAAAAAAAAAATAATAATAATAAAACATTTTAATATTCCAAATTTCCACTGTTGACCCATTCAATATGACTATAAAAGAATAATAATCATTTCATTTTTAAATATTACACTATCAAAGTTTTATTTTAGTGGATTGCCAACAAATAAATATGTCACATGTTTGTGAAGCTTGGCACTGTGTTCATTTACACACGCACTGTCCAAAATACAGTGTTTTTGTATCTCAGACTGGCTCAGTTTACAGTAAATTAACACAGTGCTGTACTTCATTCCTGTCCCTGATGTCTAGGATTATAGCTTTATAGAAATAAAATCAATTTCGAAATAGGGCTTAGTGCGACTATCAAATCACGACGGCTGTGATTTCAATAAATAAATATATGCACTGTGTATTTAAGAGTGAAGCACGGCACTGTGTTCATTTACACGCGTGCGGCTCATGATATGGTGTTTCAGCGTCCCAGGCTCGGTTTACACTAAACGAACACAGCTTCACTCTAAAACACATATACAGCAGCACATATATTTATTTAGTTAAATCGCAGCCTTTGCAATCTGATAATCCCACTAAGCCATACCACAAAATCAATTTAATTTCTATATGGCTATAACCCTAGAGCTCAGGAACAGGAAACATTAAGGAGAGACAGGGAAAGGGACGGGTGATTGAGGAGGTTTATTTAAAAGTCAAATCATCTGACCAGTTAGCATATTATCCATAAAATAAAGTGCTGTTCACCTGGTGATGTCTTCTGATAGCTGGGCTGGATCAGGTGGGTAGAACTTCACATTGAATGTGAAATCATAGTTGCTGCCTAGATAAATACAAACATCATTTAAAACAGGACCTACAGAAAACTAGACACTGATTTTCTGATGGTTATTTTATATGTCAAAGAGTTGAACGGCATGATGCTACTCACCTTGTACTTGCCGCCTGATCTCCTTGGTGAAGTCCAGCCATGTCTGAAAGACAAATAAAGCTTTAACTAGAGGCCTGTGTACACCAAGAACTACATTATGGCTGTTATGGCTATATTAGTATCCACACCAATGAAACACTCATTAAACTGCATTTAAGTCGTCTGTTTTTTTTTATCTATTTATTTTTTCGTCTGTGTAGTTATTGTTATAAATGTGGCGTGAACTTATAATTATATTTTTAGAAAATTATCGTAGAATGATTATTAAAACTTCATAGTTAGTTACTGTTAAAAAACAGGGTTTTACTGCTATCAGAACTTCTGATGCAAGTTAAGAAAGCAAATCGTTTAAAAGACAATACAGCCATAATTTAAAAGAGAAACATGTACATGTCTTTCAGTTTTGACAGTAATTACACTCCAAAAGCTAATCTAAACCTGAAGAAAACATGCTGTATCAAGAAAAAAAATTTGCTGCCTACAGTTAATATTAAAAGAGCGAGAGTGGGTGCTAACAGATTGAGGCACCTTTATGGTTGGCGTCTCCCATATGGCCAGACCGTAATAGTCCTTCTCTAATAGGTTCAGGTGGTCGCACACTTTTGCAAACAGATCCTGGCCTTTGGCATGTTTCTGGAAACAAAGACATGTCGTTAAAACACAGAAGCAATTCTATTTTAGTATTTTAGTCAGACAACAACTGTAGTCCTTTTATAGAAACTTGTTAGCGACATCATGTTTTTAAAGCATACGGTGACTTCAAAATTTACAAGAGATACGACTGTGTGTAATTTATTTTGTAGAACAAAACGCGAGAGTCCAAGACATTTCTGAGGGAATATGAATTGAGCAGCTCTATTAGCAAGTGATGTAATGTATGGAGTAGCATACTACTGTAATATTTTTTTCTATCCCTTCACTCCATAGTATGGAAACCCATTTCTGCCACACATGAAAAAATAATGCTTTGGTAAATCAGAATTATAATATCAAAAATATGAGAGAAAAAGTGAAAATGATGAGATACTAAATCATAATTATGAGATGAAAAGCCAAAATTATTGCATAAATTGAAATTACCAATAAAGTCATAATCATGACAGTAAGTCAGAATTATGAGAATAAAAGTCAAAATGACAAAAAGTTAACAAAAACAATTGACATAAATAGTTGAAATGATGACAAAAGTCATAATTGTGTCAGAAAGTTGAAATTATGAGATATGACAATGTTAATGTGACCATTTTTTTACTTTTTTACCCCATAATTTCAAGTATTTATCGCATAACCATGACTCATGATTATGAAATATAAAGAGAAAATTATGAGATACTAAGTCAAAATTGAGATATAAGCCAAAATTATGACACAAGTAAAAACTAACAACCAATTTACATAAAATTTTGAAATGATCACATAAAAAGTAATAATTATGCTAGTAAATCAATATTATAAAATAAAAAGTCAGTTATGACAAAAGCCGAAAATTATGAGATATGACAATGTCAGTACAACAAATGTCAATATGACAGACGTTTTTGACGTTAATCATTTCAACTATTTATCTCATAAACCATGACTCATGATTTTGAAATATAAAGAGAAAATTATGAGATACTAAGTCAAAATTGAGATATAAGCCAAAATTATGACACAAGTAAAAACTAACAACCAATTTACATAAAATTTTGATATGACAATGTCAGTACAACAAATGTCAATATGACAGACGTTTTTGACGTTAATCATTTCAACTATTTATCTCATAATCATGACTCATGATTATGACATAAAAAGTGAAAATTACGAGATACTATGTGGCAGAAATGTGCTTCCATAATATAAAAAGTATACTGTGCACATTAAGAAAATTGTCTCTATGCATGGAATACCCAGATGACTACATATCCAAGTACACAACTGGAAGTTATTAGGGACATCGTGTTTTTGATTAATTACTATTGTGGGACTGCGAAAGACTAAGACATTTTTACAAGATGATAACTAGTTCACATGCAAAGTAGCGAGGTCATGTGACAAAGTAGCACACTGCTGTTTGAAACGTGGAATTATGCAGACTGTTTGTCCTACTATTTTTGACGTATACAGTTGACTTGTATTCCATTCTGAACATGCCTCTTGTGTGGAAATCGAACTGTTAGCTGAGCTCGCTACATGCTAACAGCAGAAACAGCTGTGAAGGTAAAGCGAGACTTACGGGTCAGGTTGCTGCTAATAAGGATGTTCTGTTTCGCTTAGGATGCTGTCTCTGTAGAGACATGAACCACACGGTACGGTGGCAACAAAAACAGTCCAAAGTGTCACATCAGCAGAAATAGTCTCTCGGTAGTCTGAGAGTTAATTAGCAAAGGAAGTAAAAGCCCTTGAGCAACGCTTGAGTTTCAGAGTCGCTCTCCTGGGACTAGACAACGATACGCCGCACTTGATAAGCAACAAAAGCAGCAGTTGTGTGCTCTGTGTGTGTGCGTATGTCGCTTACTTCCAGCTCACACTCGAAGAGAGAATCATCCAGCAGCTTGACTTTGCAGTGCATGATCCTGGGGCGGCGAGATGCTTTCTGCTTCTTCCCCTCCTCCTCCTCCTCCTCCTCCTCCTCCACCATGTTCTCCTCCTGTTTCTCTTCCTCTTTTTCTCCTTCCTCCTTTACTTCTGTTTCTGCCGCACATGCATCTTCCGGCTTGGCCTCTTCCTCTACTTTCTCTTTTTCCTTCTCGCGTTCCTTGTCTTTCTCTCCCTCCTCTCCTTTGGCCTTGTCCTCGTTTTTCTTCTCCTTCTTCTCTTTTTTCTCCTTCTTCTCTGCTTTCTCTTTTTTCTCTGGCTTCTCCTTCTTCTCTGGCTTCTCCTTCTTCTCCGGCTTCTCCTTATCTGCTTTCTCCTTCTTCTCTTTCTTCTTTTCCTTCTTCTCCTTCTTTTCCCCCTTCTCCCCCATTTCTCCCTTACCGGACTCCAGCTCGGCGTCTTCCTTCTGATCCGCTACGATTTGCTGGAGGAAGACAAATTTAAACATTTTAAATATCCGAAGATTAGATTATTACACAACTATTTGCTGGAGGATGACAAATTTGTACCTTTGCTAGAATCAGGGTTTCTTACAGAATGCTTCTTTCAGAGTTTTTGAAATTAGGCCAACTTGCTTAACAATAAACAATCATTTTGTATGTGTAAACAAACTATGTGTAAACTAAAAGCCATTTTTTCAGTCTCTGATGATACTAACACTGACTATGAAAAATTTTGCAAATGTATCCTCATGGTTTAAAGCAGACCACCAACAATTACATGATCAGTAAGTCATGGTAACATTTTTCCATTACTTCAACATTTTTAATATTCAATCATAACAACTCTTGGAATATTCTGGCATGGTAATGGCTGATCCTGCAGAGCAAATACAAAGACTTGCCAATGCTGCCAGTACATCCACAGACATGCTTCTGTGAGTATGTAAGACACACTGCTGCTGTACAAATAGCAAAGGAAATGACCCATAGCAGATCTATACAGGTGGTGCTGGGGGAGGTGGAGGGTTTCAGAACCACAAAATTTAAATTTTGAGCAGCAAGCTCATTATGCAGCAGAGACCAATCAGTTTGTGCCAAGTAGATTTCATTAAGGATTCAAATGACTTTTACAGCCAATTCAATTATGCGCAAAGACAAGTTCAGTTGCTGCCTTAAATTTTTTATTTGAATTAAGTTGACATTTTTTTACAGTGGGCCAAATGCATAAATGTAAATCAATCCTCAGTGTGTTGCCTCCTCCTCCACGTCCAATGACACCTCCATGTCATCGTTTATGTGTTTCTATCACCTTAATGCACATTTTGACTTACTTTAGAAAAACCTTCCTGAAGTCGGAATGAAATGAAAAATCACTCTATTTTTAATGCATGTTATGGATCTTTTTATGAACGATTAATTTGAGCATATGTTTCATTTTTTGTTTAATTTACGTTTAATTTTTAATCAAAAATGTATCTCTGGTGGTGAATGTAGGACTTCTCCAATCAAAAAATACTTTTGAACGCAATGGCCACCAGCAACTGTTTGGTAACCAACATTCTTCAAAATATCTTAATTTGTGTTCAACAGAAGAAAGAAACTCATACAGGTTTGGAACAACATGAGGGTGAGTAAATTATGACAAAATGTTCATTTATGGGTGAGCCATCTCTTTAAAACTATTCAAATATTCAAGAGAAAAGAGAGTGGAATAAATAATGAAAAGCATTGGGGAAAAAAGCTGAAGCATGTTGACAGCAGTTAGCAATGCCTAAAATACCAGCCGTTCAGTATGAACAGCCTCTCAGAAAGCTTTTAGTGTACTGTGCTGCTGCAGCAGATGAGAGCTGCACAGAGAAGGTTTAACACACAACCTTTGACCGTAAGTTTGTGAATGTGAGATGTGTGAAGCTCCACAGTTCAGTTGCCTTTGCACAGACATCCCTTGCTACATGCAAAAGTGTAAACATCCAGTTGTCACCCTGAGGACATATCTGTCAGTAAGCCCACACACCAGTAGGCTGAGAGTTACGCTGACTTTTAAAAGTCTTGGAGATGTGTTACTGGTTTTCTTCAGAAGACTTAGGATTTAGTCATGTGGAACACTTTTATTTTAGCCAAAACAGATTTGGAGGGTCGAAATCATTCGCCGAAATGGTGACATTTAATTAGCACCACTCTAATGAGACATTTTGACAGTGTCGGTGTCTATTTTCTGCAAACACAATGGATGAACATTGATGCTAGGGCTGGTTTAACAATATCGATTTCTCAATTTTAATGGATCTTCATTTTGATCAACCAAGATCTTTAGTCTTTTAGTCTATGCTATTTTCAGTTGATGCCTGAATAAAACATCACTAAACATTATTTGATATGAATATGAAAGGTATGTTGAAAAAAAAAACTGTACAACTTACTAAAATGTATCATGACTCATGTAATCGCCCAATCAGTGTCTCAAGTGCGAGAAAACATCAGTAAAACATCTTCAAAACAACT
The DNA here is from genome assembly GCF_001515645.1 of Sinocyclocheilus grahami. NCBI lineage: Eukaryota > Metazoa > Chordata > Actinopteri > Cypriniformes > Cyprinidae > Sinocyclocheilus > Sinocyclocheilus grahami. The sequence continues at coordinate 39,595 of NW_015506510.1, read as the reverse complement.
TCTGATGCTCAGAAGTTATGGAAATTAAAAACGTAATCTGGAAATGTGTTAGAACTGTTGCGTTAGATTGTTATTGTTTACATTCCTTAAAAATGGTCTATATTACATTTAGATTATATTTTTACCCTGTCTTCAATATTTAATGCATTTTTTAATAAATCTGTCATGAAAACAGGTTTTTCTGACAGCCACCATTTAAATGTATATATTTAACAACGACTTAGAGTAGAAACATAAGTATATCATTAAAAAGTTGATATAAAATCTGCCTTATGTGCAATTTAAATGTTTATACTCGGATTTGAGTGTTAATAGTAAAATAAATATGATTAATTACATGATTAATTTAATTTTCAGCTACATTAATTTCAGTTTCGGTAATAAAATTTATTTCAGTGCATCACTACTTTTATTGTGCATTTTGTCCTTTTTATAGAGGTTTGTTAAAAAAGAAAAGTTTTACATATCATGCTTCAATTCCACTTCAAGCAAATTCCACCATATAAACAATAATTCAACATAAAAACAAATATATAAAACATACAAAATAAAAATATACAATAAATATATATAAAACCCATATAAAACAAATAATATCACTTTTGTTAAACATCTGGAACAGGTATGATGTTAGGTTTACAACAGCCTTGACATCACTGAATTTCTGTCAGAGTTAAATCTTAAAGGGGTCATATGAAGCGATTTCATGTTTTCCTTTGTCTTTGGAGTGTTAAAAGCTATTCGTGCATACAGAAGATCAGTAAAGATTAAAGTCTCAAACCCAAAGAGATATTCTTTATAAAAATGAACGCTCAGCCACGCTTTCCTAAAACGCCTCGATCAAACACGCCCCCACATGTCTACGTCACTGTGTGGGAAGATTTGCATAACATGACCAAATCTATACGCAAAGAAAGAAGGTTTGTTTTGTTTGCGAAAGCAAAACTACTTTGTTTGGTCTTCCAAAAGAGGACACGACTAGAAATCAGTGGTTAATTTGATTTACAACACTGTTGCAGAACACTTCAACCCAAATATTCGAGTGTGTGAAGCGCATCTTACGGAGGAAAGTTTCCTGAACCTGGTAAGGGGCGTAACATTTCCGTCACACGCTTGAGGTATTTGGCCAATCACAATGCACTGGATAGCTGGCCAATCAGAGCACACCTTGCTTTTCAGACCGATGAGCTTTGTAAAAATCATCACGTTTCAGAAATAATGTTTGGCCTTCCAAAAGAGGACACGACTAGAAATCAGTGGTTAAGTTGTATTTACAACACTGTTGCAGAACACTTCAACCCAAATATTCGAGTGTGTGAAGCGCATCTTACGGAGGAAAGTTTCCTGAACCTGGTAAGGGGCGTAACATTTCCGTCACACGCTTGAGGTATTTGGCCAATCACAATGCACTGGATAGCTGGCCAATCAGAGCACACCTTGCTTTTCAGACCGATGAGCTTTGTAAAAATCATCACGTTTCAGAAATAATGTACAGTACGTGGAAAATATTGTGTTTTTTGAACCTTAAACCGCGTAAACACATTGCATTACACCAAATACACCAAATAATGTTTTTAGCAACGACGTATGACCCCTTTAAATCTGGCTCTAATTTTAGCATCAATTACAAATGTAACCTTTACTTGAACACATCTGTTTCTCTTTCTCACCTGGTTTTCAGCACTGCTGACTGAGTGCTGGTCTAGAGCAACATCGCCCTCTATGCGCAGTTCTGGCTCAGGGTCCGCTATGGGAGCTTTGGGTTCTTCCTGGCTGTTCTTCTCCCGGGCCCTCTCCGTCTCCACCCCCTCGCCCTCAGAGCACTGTGAGCGGCGCTTCAGGAAGGAGGAGAAGAGGCGGGAGAGGCCGCGGCCAGTGGAGGTGCGCTGACGCGGCTTCAGCTGCTGTTCCTCCTCCGAACCCCCAGGGGGCGGCGAGGTGCCGGAGGGGCTGTCCTGAGCGGTGTCAGCGGGGCCTGGCTCCTGTGCAGCGGGGTCCTCCTCTTCCTGCTGCTGCTCGCACACCTGTTTCTTATGAACGCTCTCCGCCTCGTCTGTGGTCATGGCAGTCGCTGCAGGAAGAGACGGTTCGGTTAAAGTCACGTATCTGTTTTACAGCAGTGTTGAAAGTAGTACTTTAAAACTGTCCGGATGGTATACTATTTCCAGTGGATTTTCACAGTATGTGTCTGTCCCAGTACCACACTTGCGGCCTAGGCACTTCAGAATGTGTGCATGCAATAAGTGCGTAAAAAAAAACAATGCTCAGTGCCCTTAACCCACACTATCTCTAATATCACGTTTTTGAGGCCAAGTGCATCCCATCATTCATCAGGTTCAAGAACTCATGTGGCCTGAAATACAAGATTGTTTTAATGTGCATAGTTGAAAATCCAAATAAAAACTTCACTTGCATTTTTACAACACTGTGTTGTATGTGTGTATCATTGGCTAATCAGCAGTTCTACACACACTTGTGATATTCATACAAACTTCAACACTTGGACCAAATACAGGAAATACGCCACGTACTGTAAGTACACAAAGTGATCAGATTCAAAGATCTGCAAGTGTGGGCATTTTGACAGGCCCTATGTGTCCGTCCACACTTCTTGGGCCAATATTGCCCCCAATTTCTTGACTTTAAAATACAAAGAATGTGCGAACTCAATCCAGCAAACCCATAATTTGTTGTCAATTCATTGTAAATATGTCTAATGCCGGGTTCAGACTACACAATATTTTTGTCGGTCACGATAGTCACTGTGTCAGATTACACGATTTTGACTCATAAAATCTCGTCGTGTCGTGGACAAGAAACATGTCAGACTACACATTGCTTCCCGACCATTCATCGTGTGCCATCTTTAATGACGCGGAACTAGCGACTGACTTCCGAAATCAAGAGTGTAAACATTGCTGATGCGCTTCAGCTATAGTTCGCCAGCATTTTTCTTTCTTTGTTCTGTTGTGGTAGTCCCTCGATGACACATCATACAGGCAGGAGTACTGCTGCCACAGCTCCACGAACCTTTCCTCCATCTCATAATTCTTTCGTTTCGCCATGTTTGATTCCTGTGTATGAAAGAGCTTCTGTGCTGGTATTGGTCAACGTCACCAATGTGACAGAACTCGTCGTGGACGACGGAAAAAAAATTAAACGTGCTAGTCTTTCTGTCGTGAAGCATCGCAGACGCGGGATCGGTTGTCGTCCACTATGACACACTTACACGTGCTGAAACGCCCATTGTCGTTTACGAATCCCCACTACGTCAAGCAAATCATGGCAAAATCGGGCTAAAATCGTGTAGTCTGAACCGGGAATAAGAGCCTGCGCTGCTGCCTCTTCAGGACATGGTGCCCCTGGCCACGTGCCTAATTGCCTAATGGTTACTCAGACCCTGTATCTGTCATGTTCATCAGTGATGTCTTGATGTCTGATTAATGAGCGACTTTGTACTGTTCCGTTCAACCCACAATGCTGTCAGTTAACTAAAGATGTAAAATATAGTATATTTTGGTGTATCGTTTTCTATTATAATGTTTTATGGCACACTGTGTGTCCTTTTGAAGCCTAAAAGCTGCTTCGGTCCCTGTGAATAGTAACTGCATTTCTTCAGAATATCATGTTTTGTGTTGCACAGAAGAAAGAAAGTCACATGGGTTTGGAACAACATAAGGAAATGATGACAAATCCTTTTGGGTGAACTGTCCCTTTAATAATACAATTTAGATTATTGTCAATTTTATTTTTTTATTTAAACTTATTAAATGTACTTTAATTACTTTTTTAGAATAAAACAAACGTTTTCATTGTAAACTGATGTAGTCTGAACCGGGAATAAGAGCCTGCGCTGCTGCCTCTTCAGGACATGGTGCCCCTGGCCACGTGCCTAATTGCCTAATGGTTACTCAGACCCTGTATCTGTCATGTTCATCAGTGATGTCTTGATGTCTGATTAATGAGTGACTTTGTACTGTTCCGTTCAACCCACAATGCTGTCAGTTAACTAAAGATGTAAAATATAGTATATTTTGGTGTATCGTTTTCTATTATAATGTTTTATGGCACACTGTGTGTCCTTTTGAAGCCTAAAAGCTGCTTCGGTCCCTGTGAATAGTAACTGCATTTCTTCAGAATATCATGTTTTGTGTTGCACAGAAGAAAGAAAGTCACATGGGTTTGGAACAACATAAGGAAATGATGACAAATCCTTTTGGGTGAACTGTCCCTTTAATAATACAATTTAGATTATTGTCAATTTAATTTTTTTATTTAAACTTATTAAATGTACTTTAATTACTTTTTTAGAATAAAACAAACGTTTTCATTGTAAACTGTTCTGTCGTGAATCAACGCTGAATCATTTGAAAAAAAATCAGGTGCCTAAAGTGAATTGATTTTTTTTTTCAATCACTCCTACAATCTAGGTGTAAGAGAGAGATTGTGTAAGAGGACCAGACACAAATGAGACAAGCTGAGAGCACCGCCACACAACTACAGCCCTCTGTGCATCTCCACTGAACCCTGAGTGTTAACAAAAACAGCAACTGAATGGACCTCTCACGCTCTCTCGCTCTCTCTCTCTCTCTCTCTCTCTCTCTCTCTCACACACACGACAAAGTTAATCGTATGTGCTCTTTAAGAATGCAACAGTCTATTTCGAAATAATCAGTGAAGCCATATCTAATTATGACAAGATCACACTTTCAGTCTTAAATCTAATCCAGTGAGTTCACACACAAAGCACTTCATCTTCAGTAAAGGTGCACGTGAGCCAGCCTACCCCAGGCCTGAAAGCATCACAGCAGATTTACACACTAAAGCATTATGGGTAGGTGGACCCGAATCAGCTTGACCTGGGTTGCCCAGGCAACAGTGGATTGACTGAGGTCGGCTGTGTCAGCGTCACTCACACATGCAGCCACAGTGACGAGGCTTGAGCTCCCCAGTAAGGAATTTACTCTTCAATCTGATTACAACACTTCACGAAATGATGCAATCAATGCGTCATGAAATCTGATATTTGGTTATGATTCTGTTCAACAGCAATTCTGAACTTGACTAGTTAACTAGTTTATCTAGAATATTCTAATTTATGAATTAACTTTAATACGCAGTACTTTAAGCATCTTTTAATTTAGCAGCATAGCTGCATTCTCTTCCAAACTACGGAGCCCCTAAGGGGACATGTGATGGAAAAAATTTATATAATAATATAAAAATAAATAAATAAATAATATATAAAAATATAAGAGACCTACAGCAACTCTGAAGCAGATGCAGGAATTTATGACAAAGAATGGTCATTGTGTGCATGTGCCAACAATATCACAAATTCTCCTCAAATGTGGCTTGTATGGGAGGGGTGCAAGAAAAAAGCCACTCTTCAAGAAAGGCCACATGCAGTCATGACTGGAGCTTTGCCAAAACACACCTTGAAGATTCTGAGGGACGTCGCTCCAAACTGAGTGAAAGAGCCAGGAGGAAACTGGTCAGAGAGGCGGCCAAGAAGCCTACAGTAACTCTGAAGCAGTTGCAGGAACTTATGACAAAGAGTGGTCATTGTGTGCATGTGACAACAATATCACAAATTCTCCACAAATGTGGCTTGTATGGGAGGGGTGCAAGAAAAAAGGCACTCCTCAAGAAAGGCAACATGCAGTCACGACTGAGCTTTGCCAAAACACACCTTGAAGATTCTGAGACAGATGAGACTAAAACTGGATTATTTGGCCTCAGCACCAAACAATATGTCTGGCAGAAATCCAATACAGCTCAGCATCCAAATAGCACCATTCCTACAGTAAAGCATGGAGGTGGTGATATCCTGTTCTGGGGTGTTTCTCTGCAGCAGGGACTGGGGGGTGATTCTTTTCTATACCCACTGTAATATCTCAAGTAATATTCTAAACGGTAACTTTAACTTCTACCAAAGTCATTTTCTGGTAAGATATCTATACTTTTACTTAAAGGGGTCATATGATGCTGCTAAAAAGAACATTATTTTGTGTATTTGGTGCAATGTGTTTATGCGGTTTAAGGTTCAAAAAACACATTATTTCCCACATAATGTACATTATTGTTTCGCTTATTGTTTGTAATTTCTCAGCTCACAAATACAGACATGGTTTTATGTTTACGCGGCGCAATACAATACACAACACAATACTTTTGTGAGAGAACGCAAAAGTTTTACATGTTGACTATTACATGATCATAATAAAGGAGTGGTCACATTAAAGTGCAGCGAATTTTTGCAAGCAAAAAAAGGTCAGTTGTCTCTTCTTAATAGCGTAGAGACGTAAGAACCACCACTCACACAGCTCAACGTACTGAATTCATGTGACCAACCTGAAAATGCGTGAAACTTGTGTCTCACAATCTTGAATTTCACATGAGGATGAAATATTTCCACATGCAGATTTCACATCAGGTTCAAGTTGGTTAAGTGAATTTGTTGCGTTCACCAAAAAAAAATTAGCTTGGTTTGAAAGTGACTTCTGTGTAAATGTGCTTCATATATCGCTACACTACTGGAACTTGTTTGCCATGAAAACGCTAATGTGACTGCACCTTAACTCCAAGAATCTCATTGTGTAGCCTATATTGTGCTGCTGTGTCCTCTGTGTCAGTGTCAGCGTCGCCCTGGACAAACACAACAAGCTGGTCACACAGCTGCACCTGAATTACATTAAAGGAGAATCACTGAAACTACAAAGAACATGATCTCATTAAACAAGCTCTCACGCTGTTCTGCTGTCCCATACAGATTCAGACTAAACTGAGCGACTTTTTTTGCCTAAATGAATGGAGATGACAATGAATAAAATGATTGATTATTAAGTTGCCATTCTAGTTGAGTGCACACAAACAAGTAAATAAATACACTCAAATAACTCCCTGTTGCATCATCTTGTCCACACACAGACACACACACACACACACAAACAGGTCTGCTATTCATCCGTCATTCTTTCCCATGCACTAGCAAAGTAATTACAATGCCTCATTATGAGGGTCCAAGTTTAAGCACATGCAGTCTCTTGAGGACAGACTGGACTAAAGAAGATCATCCCATTCAAGCAGAACGGCTGCGTCTGTTTGAGTGAGAGTGTTTAATCAACTAATCTGACTCTAAGATGCACTTAACCTCCCTGTTACAACAAATATCACTTTATTCTCAATAAATCAACATCAAAATAAGGCCAAGGAACTTTCATTGTTATTAATTGTGAGTCCGCTTTTGAAATGTTCCCACAAGGACAGTAAAGTCTGAAATCACTTACATCATGTGGACCGGCAAATGGTCCTCGTGAGGAAAATAACTTAAAGGGTAAGTTTCAGCCAGCTTTGTATTGTTATAGTTATCTGGCAATCTTTTGACAGTTTCATGGCTTTTGTACAAACTACAGACCGTACTTCTGCATTTTTGTATCCCTGCTCACATACAGTTGAATTGAACCCAGTGCATTGTGGGTAGTGGTTGAGCGCTATATATCGCAGAGACCGATATATCGGCCAATATTTGGTATTTTTAATTATTGGTTTTTTTTTAACTTTTTTTTTCTGTTTGGACGATATGCTGTAAGCAGGACTTTTATTTTGACAACGCTGATCACACCAGAACATGAGTGCATGGAGGTCCCATTGTGCTTCATCAGTTTACCGTTTCTGATTAATAAATTATTATACAGAACTTTTAAATTAAGTTAAGAAAGGGTATACAAAAAGCATTCCAACATTTGCTTTACTATTATTAATAACAAAAAAACAAACACTATAATACTTTGTCATCTACCGTCAGCATACAGAAAATATGCATTTCATTTAAACAAGTTTCTGAATATCTAATTAACGTTTAATTTCACTAACCTTGCAAACTTTGTCATTAGCCTTGCCAACTTTTATTAAAACCCCATCTTGCCAAAGGTGAATTACTCCTTTAATTAAACTAGAAATTACAAATCTATGAATGTCTGAATGTGCTAATACTGTCAAAAACACACAAGGTTTGCATATTAAACAGCTGGTTATGTCTAAAGTGAAAGTAAACAGTTGAGAAAAGAATGGATGCATTCCTGTATGTTAGATGTGTGCAGGTCTTAAAGTGACAGCAGACTAATAGCACTAAACATGCTGCTGCTTGTCATTAAAGGGATAGTTCACACAAAAATTAAAATGTACACACCTCACGCACCGGAAGCCGTGCGCGCACTCAAAGCAGTTGGACATAGTGGTGTATTAGAGGTAAAAAATGATATAAATACTGTTGGGTTTCTCGCACAAACCGATCGTTTCGTGTCTTAGGACATCAATGTGTCGTCACGAGCCGCAGGGTTTAATTTGGATTTGTCTGTGCATGTTTTTTTTACTCTCATAGATTTTGTTACCATTGCCATGCATTATACGACTGATAGACTGCAACGGCTGGAGTTCAAAATCATCATATGTGTTCTACTGAAGAAACAAAGTCACTTACATCTTGGATGCCCTGGGGGTAAGCAGATAAACATCACATTTTCATTTTTGGGTGAACTATCCCTTTAATAAAACAACAAAACACAAAGAGAAAAATCCCTCCTGCTCTTGACTGAAGAACTTTAATACAGTTGCTTTAATAAGAAGCAAAGCATCTTTTATACTGTAAAGTATATTTGAAGCTAAAAAAAATTACAATTTAAATACTTTTTAACCTCAAACACTCAAAATTCTGCGTGAACTCTGTGCATTTCCGGTTCATGACAGTTAGGGTATATCGAAAAACTCCCATCTCATTTTCTCCTCCAACTTCTAAATCGTCCTACATCGCTGTTTTACCGTTTTTTTGTAAAGGGCGTTTGGCCTTCTTTGCACGTTCACTTTGTAAACACTGGGTCGGTACTTCTGCAGCGATGTAGGACGATTTTGAAGTTGGAGGAGAATGGGACTGCACCAAGTACGCATGCGCATTGCAGAGCTACACAAGACAAGCGTTTGAGGTTAAAAAGAACATCATTTTTATTCTTTTTTAGAAAACGACTGATCGTTTCGCTAGATAAGACCCTTCTTCCTTGTCGTGTAGAACGCTTTCAAGCTGCACTGAAGCTGCAATTTGGACCTTCCACCCAGTGAACCCCACTGAAGTCCACTATATAGAGAAAAACCCAGGAATGTTTTCCTCAAAAACCTTAATTTCTTTTCGACTGAAGAAAGAAAGACATGAACATCTTGGATGACATGAGGGTGAGGAAATTATGAGGACATTTTAATTCAGAAGTGAACTAATCCTTTAGATTGCAGGTGTGTGTTATGACTGCCCAAAGCAAAATGCTACACCTCCCATTCTGAAATTAAACCAAACAGGAAGTGAACTTCTCAACTTCTCCATTTATCTACTTAAAAGTCTTCAACAACCAAACTCCCCACCCAGTGTCTGCTCAAATAGGACTGAACCATTCAGCTGCGCAAGCACAAACAAAAAATATGCTTTCCTGCAAAGAGTGCGTCTTGCAGTGCCTTTCTACTTTGCCAAAGATTCTTACTTTAAAGAACTCGATCTACCTGCTCACATGTGTACAACAGTAGAGACCGACCCTACAGCACACACACACACGCGCACACACACACAGAGACACTGCTTTGCTAGTGTATCAGTGAAACTCTCAGAACCAGCCCACGTTTCCACTGACCAGAGAGTCAAATGATGACACACACTGCAACCTGCCCACAAACACACGGTGCATGATGCCTCTGTTTACGACTTTTGAAATCATGTTACTAGTTGAGAGCATTATATTTGTAAGTCAGGGCCATTGCTTGTCAAATCATATTTACTTCGCTATATTGCAGAGAAGGGTCAAAATGACATTTTTACCTGATATTAGGAGGGGTAAAAAATGACTTTAGAAAGATGGCAGCATCATTATTTAATTTTACGCAGAGATTGTCAGTTCTATTTGGTCTGTTTGCATTATACGCCGATGGTGACAGTTAGTATCAGTTGTATGCAAAGTGACCCACATGTGGTTTTTGACCACTGAAAAGCTTAGCAATTTACTCATGGAGCCACAGTGCAATCCCAATATACCTGGAAATTAACCATATAAGGCCAAAACTTTATTAAGAACCAAAATCTAAAAGCATTTGAAGATATATTTAATACTTCTTGAGTTACAGCCATGCAAACATCAGGGAAAACTGAAAAGTTTTTTTTCCCCCCCATTTTTGAATCGTCACCAATGGCAAATAATGCAACAAAGATTGCTAAAGTCAACAGATTTTACTAAAAGACCTACCAGTCTCTGTGTAAAACTAGCATAATGATGCTGCCATCTTTCTGAAGTCATTTTTACCCCTCCTGTAATTTGGCTCTGAATCTCAGGTGAAAATGGTCATTTTGACCCCCCTCTACAAAATAGTAAGTTACTCAGTAAATGTACATCCATGACATTTTATACGTTGGCTTTTTTCTTCATTTTTGTATTACTTTAACCAGAAAAAAAATTTCTAAATAATTTTTAGCCGGGAACATCTTGTTGAGTTGATCCGGAATGACACTATAGTTTTATTTCATATGAAAAAGGTAAATAAAGTGTCTAGAGTCTGTGTGTAATTTGACAACAACAGAAATGTGGTTTCTGTCAACCGAATGCTTCCAGCCTGAATAACTTGGTTGATAATGATAGGAGTGATCTAGTTTTGTTTTGCGTCAGTTCCTGATTTGAGACCACCATTTTTCTGACCCAGAGCTGTCTTGTATTCGGCGCTGTGTCCATGGAAAAGGGGAATAATTCAGCCCATCTCATTTTGCTGGCCTGGAGGAACAGGTGAGCATTAAGGGTGTGTGGATGTTATACGATGTTATATGATAGACGGTGATGATGGTGATACCGCAGCACCGTTAAGCCACAACACCGGTTACGTCACTTGCCCAACGCGGCACCGACCCCCACCGTCATTTAGATTTTTTATAGTACTAAAAATCATTTAGTTCAGTAAAAGAACAGACACTACAATTAAAAACTGAACACGGCTGCTCAATGCAGCATGCCAAACGACAGTCACATCACAGATCAGATTTAATTTCTCCAGTGAGGAGAGTGAGTCGAGCTGACTAACAAGAAGAGTGAGGTGAGACAGACAAGACGATGGCGGATGATTTAGTTTTCGAAACGTGACAAAAGCACCTGTTTAGCAATATTTTGGATTTTGAAAAGCCTATTGACTTTTGCCGTTTATCTAAGCTGATTTTGGAAGTTTTTTTAAACATTCATTTCTTATTTAATTGGTTTGGTTCCACAAGTGCCTCCAAGCTTTTTTATTCGTTTTGCTAATAAATGTTCTACGTTTCTTATTTATTTGATTATATATTATACATGTTTACTTAGCCTATTTCCAGTTTTGTATACCTATTTAAACTTTATGTAAGTTATTTGTTATTTTATATTAGGCATAGCCTGCCCTATAGCATTGTGTATTTTTATTTGTTTTGTTAATAAAAGTTCTATGTTTTATATATATGCTAAAGTGAGTTTGACGTTGTATTTTGTTGTTGCATTCAAGCAACTGCGCACGGCGCTTTTACGCTATTTAAAAGTGAAGGAAAGCGAGGAAAAGAGGGAACGCCCCCGCCCCCACCGTGTTGTCACACGTCGATTAACCGGTGGGAAAATTTCCTCACCGTCACAACCCTAGTGCATGTCTGGAAGATCCCTGGGACATAATTCGTCCCCGTCTGCCATTACAGAAAACAATATCTTGCCCAAATCAACGCCATCTTTTCTGCAGGTGCTGTCACACCACTAATATCCAGTTCAATATGAGGCCTGTCTACATGCATTTGTGCTTTACGGTGCTTTTGTAGGGCCGCTATTAATGGTGTGGAGGAAGGAGGGGCCGAGGGCGTGACAGCACGGATTTACTGAGACAACAATGACTGAAACAAACACACCGAACCGAGACAGAGACGCATTAGACATGCTGAAGTCCTGAACCCTGCCTGATCATCAGACAACAACACCAATGCTGAGTTTATCAGGAGATTAGTCAGCCACAAAACAAAACACAAAAACAAAATAAAATAATTGTCTTTGGGAAACAAAGTTCAAAACGTGCAAGTAATAAAAATAATAATATATAAATAAAAACATGATAGATAAATAGTATTGGTAATAAAAATGAAAAATATAATATTTAAAGGTGACCTATTATGCCCCTTTTTACAAGATGTAAAATAAGTCTCTGATGTCCCCAGAGTGTGTATGTGAAGTTTCAGCTCAAAATACCCCACAGAATTGTTTTTATAGCTTGTAGAAATTGCCATCTTTAGGATATGAGCCAAAACGCGCCGTTTTTGTGTTTGTCCCTTTAAATGCAAATGAGCTGGTGTGCTTTGCAGAAGAGGGCGGAGCTTCAAGAGCTCACGCTCTGGCATACCAATGCTGGCCTTTGCAAATAACAAATTTGGGCGGGACTTTTTCCCTAGTATGACGTCATTGTAGTGAGAAATCTGGAACTGCTGGTTTGGAGACACTGTTTATGATTCCTTGGGATTATAAAAATAATAAAATATGAGTGAGTGCATTTTAACCATTGTAGGCTGTTTGTTTTCACACACTGCGACCATACAACTGTGTTCAAACACCTTATAAAAGTGATTTTTGCATAATAGGTCACCTTTAAATAAGCAAATAATGACTATTAAGAATACTCCACTCTACAAACTCTTTCTCTGTAATGTAATATATAAATAAATGCTAGTGATGGTAGTAAAAATAATAAAATACATACTGACAGAAAGATGTGCTAGTTAATGTCATAAAAATACATTAATTAAAATAAATAAATATATATATATGGGTCCTGGTAAAGTTGGTAAAATAAAGATTAAATATTTAGCATATTTAAAAACAAAATTTTAATAACAAAATAATGAAAGTTACATGGCTCCGCAGCAATATTTCACTGCTCTACTGTACAATCTCTTTCTCTGTAAATAAATAAATAAATAAATGCTAGTAATGGTGGTAAAAGTAATAAAATAAATATTGACAGATAAAAAAAATAATAATGTGCCAGTAAATGTAATACAAAAATAATAATAATAAAAGCTTGTATTGGTAGTTGGTAAAAAAAAAGGGGGTAAAATAGTTATTTCACATATTTAAATAAACATCTAATAACAAAATAATGAATGTTACTCCACTGCAATACTCCACTGCCCTACTGAACAAACTCTATAAATAAATAAATGCTATTAATGGTAGTAAAATAATAAAATAAATATTGAAAAAATTTGATTATAAATTAAATAAATAAATGTTTTAGTAATGGTAGTAATAAATCAAATAAATATTTAACAAGACAGTCATAATGACTATTAAGAATACTCTACTGTACAAACTCTGTGTATCTCTACTTTTATTTGGATCCTCTGGTTGCTAAAACTACTACACTAACACTAATCCAGTCTCTACAGTCCCCTCCCCCTCACACACACACACACACACACACACACACACTTCTTCATCTCCCTGCTTCATCTGCCATCCATCAATACATCACACAGCTCTCCTATGCAAATAACATCACTTAGCCTATAACTCTTTCAAAATACACACTCCCCGAGCTCCCCCTGAACCAAAACACACTTTTATCCCATTATTGCCATTGGACACCCGCAACTTTATCTAATTACAGCTCTCTAAATTATCCACACACACACACACAGGCCTGCCCACACACAACACCATCCCTTTACAGTTCACCTAAACGCACAGGTACACACACACACACACACACACTCCATCATCCTCTTATGCATCAAGTGCAGATACACACACAAACACACACACTCATCCAATTATATCTCACTGCAACACTTACAGTATATTACAGTTGACTGCACTCAGATGGCAGCAGGAAACACGTCCACAACACATCTGCGTGCTGCTGAAGCCATCTTCCTTATCTTCCACACACACACACACACACACGTGTCAGTGGTGACAGATGGTGTGTGTGGGGTGTTTTAGCCTCTCAGAGACCGTGAAAAGTGGAGACCATTCGCCTCTGACCTGTCTGGCACCCTTCATAGAGGAGCACACACTCTATTGATCATATTGAGATCATCATCAGTCCCACAAGAACCAAAGATCAGATTACACTGACACATCAATACTGTTTATCGTCACTTATCTTCAGACTAGTCCTGCTCATTTCTGGAAGAGAAACAGGTTGGGCTGTAGAGCTAAAATAAAACATACCTCAATATTCTTCAGCCTTTTGGTGATATTTAATATATATTCAATAACTATCACATTTTTCTTTTTATTCAACCAAGCAAGCACATCAATCAATGCCAATCATCTCAAAACAGCCAAATACTGGCATAATAATCAGTCTGTCCTATATATATATATATATATATATAGGTCTGTTACTCTATATACAAAAATATATTGTGTATATTTGTATATATACAAAAAAGGTACAAAAGCTGTCACTAGGGCGGCCGCGGTGCCTTTTCAAAAGGTACAAATATGTACCATTTAGGTACTAAAATGTACCTTTTAAGGTATCGATATTAGTGGTCGACCGATATTGGTTTTTTGACAGCCGATGCCGATATCTTGGAAAGCAGGGTGGCCGATATAAAGCCGATATCATTTGTTTTTAATTTTAATTAATATTTAAGAAATTTGAAATCATTTAACAATGGACTAAATTTTTTTTTAAATAAACATACGTATACTTTAGATGACAAAGTATTTTTCACAAATAAATAAATATTTAATTAAAATACAGTTAAAAAGGAAGTAAACACTGTACAACAGGGCACTCAGTATTCTGGGAAGTTTGTGTGCATTGGGAATCATATTTTTCAAATAAAGCCAGGGTAACACTCATTTTACATACAGCACACAGTGAAAATGACATGAATATGGACAGTGGGCAAATGCATAAAGTGCAGCATAATTTCAAATCACGAGTTTAAAGTTCAAAGCATTCAAGTCACACAGAGAACATGTGATCATGCTGGATAAAAATGCACACTTCACAAGATCATCACTCACAGCTGGAGTCGACTAAGTTTGCAAGGTTTGTGAACTTAAATGTTCATTAGTCATTCAAAGATTTGTTTAAATTATATAAATGCGTATTTGCTTAATGCTGACGGCAAACGAGAAAGTATTATAATGTTTGCCTTTCTATTACTAATAATATAAAAGCAATCGTTATAATACTTTTTGTATACATTAATTCGTTTGTTTAACCGTTCTATCTGATTATTAGACAGACTTCTATCCGTATTAGACAGAACTGTTAACACTGAGAGTGAACAAGAGGGAGAATGTGCCCAAAAATGCCAAATATCGGCCGATATATCGGCCTTGGCGATATATCGGTCGACCACTAATCGATATGTAACCCGTTAGGGGTAAATAAGGTACAAAGTTGTACCTTTTGATAAGGTACATGCCCCAGTGACAGCTTTTGTACCTTTTTTTCAGAAAGTGCAGAACAAATGCTGATGATTGACAAAGCATTGTTTTAATAATCATCAAGTTCAGTATGTGTTTATTCAGTAGTGCAGCTTCACTGTAATTAATGAAAACAGAGCTACATTAAACTTCTCGACTAAATTTGTTTTTATTTACAAACATCAAGCTAATTAGGAGATTTATCCAGGAAGCACAGATCGGTCTTTCAAAAACAAAGATGTGTAAAAGCGGAAGTTGTTTTCGTTTTCATAAAAGAGTACTATATTAAACAGTCAGAGAGCAGACTCATGTTTCAGTCCAGCGCACTGATGCTGTGTGCCATCAGGACTCAATAATAAGGACGGCCTGATGGCTTCTGGCCAACTGACCAAACTCACACTTACTCTTTTGGGCCAGTTCTGCCCAATGACTCTACTAGATCTTGCCTAGCAATCTTAAAAAGGAGATTTTCTGTGATTTATTATATAATGAACACTGCTGTGAATTCTGGTGAATCTGAAACTGTGAGAATGACTTGGCAACAACAATACTACAGCGAGAATAAAAGTTACGCCTTCTTTCTTTGCGTGAACATTCTGTAAAAACCACCGAAATTAGATAAACTTCCACAGGTGAGAATGTGTTGGTCTGTGTTTTTAATATGTATTAACTCAATAATACAGGTTTTTAAACTATAGTACCTTTTAAATGTCGTCTTAGCTAATGGCTTCGTCTTGTATTGTGTTAGTTTAGTAAAACTGTCTGCTGAAGTCAACTGCAGATATAGATATTCATATATGCGTATAACTAGGGTTGCAGACATACTTGCTCTTGTGTGTTCACGGACCTGCTTTGACCTTTCCAATATGGCGGACGGATTACGTATAGCAGCCCATAGAAACAGCTGCTAATAGGGCATCTACCTATACATATCTATGTGCGTTCTGCTCATGTACCGCTCATGCTCACCGAAAAAGCAGTCCTCTCAAATAATGCGCCGACAGGACATTTCTATGTAGTATACTTGTTCCTGTTTGCAATATCACTACTGTGCTGTAACATGGCAACGCTGGTAAAATGACGCTACCCTCTCGTGCCACTATAGGACTATACATTATTTGGATAATTAGTAAAAAAAACAGTTATATCTGATTCTGTTACATATACTGAATAAAAATTATATATTGATATTTAATATAAATATATTTTCTATATTTGATTGTGTTACTTTCAATAAAAGTGTGGTTATTTTATTGCCTTCTATTTTTTAAATTCAGTATCATTTAGTTAAATTAAATTACTTTATATTATTTAATAAAATATTAAAAAGTTTTGGTTTCGGCCCAGAATTTTTATTTCGGTGCAGCCCTATTATTTATTTATATCGGTCATGGAGTTACATTATATTGCATCCACACACTTTTCATCTTTTCAAAATTGAAAGTTAAGAACATTTTTATAAAAATGCTTAATTAGAAATATCAAATATGTTTCTTTCCAACACACACAATGTGTTGCTAAAAAAAATACTGTAAATACCACACTGCAAAAAGTGTGCAGATTTCACATGCAGGAAAATGCTAAACTGAAAATGCAAAAACTAAGGACATTTTAGTTTGCATGGCAAACTAGGTTTTAACAGTGTATATAGACGTATTGAACTCATTCTGTTGCTCTGGTCATAGTTACACAGTTACATCAGCTGAGATTCGAGCATAACTGCTCTGTCCAAGATCATCAGTGTTGTGAGTGAGCCAGCATTAATATACAAGTTTGAGTTTGCATGTCAGACTGATCTTTAATACACATACAAGTGTGCAGTTCAATGCTTAAGAGCCCTCACATGAGATTTAGGTTTTATCCATAAAGACAGAAAGCATATACATATTGTACTATACTCAACAAATAACTGTCTGTGCAAGCTTTTAAGCTTAAGTCAAACATGTTGTGTTTATGACATATGAAAATTCTTCATACAGTGGACTACCAGTACAACTGATAAACATTTGGGGCCAAACATTATTCAGACACTTTGACCTGACCGTGTTTTGCTTAAAGGGGTCATATGATGCGATTTCAAGTTTTCGTTTCTCTTTGGAGTGTTACAAGCTGATTGTGCATAGATAAGATCCCTGAAGTTGCAAAGACTAAAGTCTCAAAACCAAAGAGATATTCTTTATCAAAGTTAAGACTCTGCCATGCCCCCCTAAAACGACTCGTTCTAACACGCCCCCACATATCTACCTCACTATGTGGAAATATTTACATAACGCCGCCCAAATGTGCACGCAAAGAAAGAAGGCGTGGTTTCAGTAACCGCAGTTAGTGTTGAAGCAGCATGTCAGGGAGACGCTGTGTGTTTCTAGGCGAAAGCAAATGCACTTTATTTGGCCTTCCGGAAGTAGATGCATTTAGGAATCTTTAAGATCATTTACAACAGAACAGCAATGCATTTTATGGACGACCGTTTCGTGAACCTAGGAGAGGAGGTCATTCTGACTTTGCTATGACAATCTGGCGCTTCTGAAGCAGCTACTGTTTTGTTATTAGTTTAAGTATTTGCTATTGACTGGCCAATCAGAGCAGACTGCGCTTGTCGGAAGGAGGGACTTTGTAGAAAACATTAAAGCATGTCAACATATTCTGTTACACCAAATAATGATCTTTAAAAAAAGCATCATATGACCCCTTTAAGTGTTATCTGACATTATCAAGATGAATTTGTTCTACTTAGTTCTTATCATATTTTAATACCCTTTTCTAAACTACAACGAATAAACTGTGATAATGTGAGAAATGTTGAAGGTGTCTGAATACATTTTGGTTTGACTGTATTTTTCTTTTTACTACCATTCCTTTTAAAGAAAATAATGAAATAAATTATGGCCACAAATCTCAGATAAAAACGGCATAATTCAGGTTCAGCTATATGAGGTGTCACTTGTCATTAAAGGAACATCTAATGTCTTCATTGGATTGTAGTAAATCTCGGCGTTTTGCACAACCACACAATAACTATGACTGGAGGGTTGGGTGTCTGCCCTCAAAATATGCCATTACCCATCACTACTAGTAAATAATGCATGATGGTGCCGCCCTAGAGACCGCACAAACAAACAGTGCATGAGCACTTTTATGTGTGCACATTTATTTGTTTTGGTGTGGAAGTCAATTTTAAGCATTCAGCCGAATTTATTAAAAATAAAGGTTCTTTATTGGCATTGATGGTTCCATGAAAAACCTTTAACATCCATGGAATCTTTCCATCTCACAAAAGATTCTATACAGAGGGAAACGGTTCTTTAGAATATTCAAATGTTCTTTACACGAAGAAAAAATGGTTCTTTTTAGAATGGTTCACTGAAAGGTTCTTTGGGAACCAAAAATCACTGAGAAAACCCCCATTTTAGAAGTTCTTTCTTTGAAGAGTGAAGTCCTTTTTTTGAAAACATAACTGGATCTTTTATCCGAGGCTGGTTTGATTGATAATGAATAGTATATGGATCTCTGTCAGTCACATTCGTATCTCCTGTGGTTTCCCACATCAGGAGAATTGGCCCTTCCCTTCACTAATTTAAAGGGCAGGTGCTTTACCATACATCTGCTAAAACAAAATGACAGCACCAACCAGACAGACAAAGTCCCTAGAGATGGGCAGGACAGAGGGGAGACAGTCACACCCCACCCCCTCCTTCCAGAACCTTCTGCATCTCCACCCCGCCCCCAGATCTTCTCCATTAACATCTGTGGTAGTGGCACCAGCTGGGCACCAAAGCCCTAATTACTGCTCGGTCAAGCACCGCATCGTTAGTCAAATACCTCTAACCTGACAGGCCACAGGAGACGTCCTACCGGAGGATGAATGATGACATGTCAGACGCACTCACACTAATATGAGCCAGAAATTTTGGGGCTCATTAGTGGAGCCAAAAATCGCCAGCATATCAGCTGTGTTTCAAGCACAACCCATTTCTGAGCCTCACAGACTGTCTAGAGACTTCAGTCAAAGCATTACATTTACATATGCAGATAACACTTTATAAACACTACCATTACTGACATAAATGTACATGCAATACTAGTTTGTTTTGTTTTTCAAAGAAGTCTATTATGCTCACCAAGGTTGCATTTATTTGATAAAAAAATAAATATATATATAATTTTATTAAATATTTATTTCAATGTGAAATAACGGTTTTCTATTGTAATATATGTTAAAATGTAATTTATCTCTGTTGCAAAGCTGAATTTCAGTGTCACATGATCCTTCAGAAATCATTCTAATATGCTGATTTGCTGATCAGTTATTATATTGGTGCTCAATTATTAACAATGGTTCTTACTATTTTCAATGTTAAAAACGGCTGCTTAATAGTGTTGTGGCATTCGTAATATTTATTTTTCAGTATTCCTTCATGAATAGGAAATTCAATGAACAACATGTGTTTGAAATAGAAATCTTTTGTAATTATAAAATTTGATGCAGCAGCGACATTGATAATAGTCAAAAATGTTTCTTGAGCATCAAATCAGCATATTATACTGATTTCTGAAGGATCATGTGGCACTGGAGACTGTAATGATGTGAGTAATGATGCTGAAAATACAGCTTTGATCACAATATGTATTTCACAGTATTGTTGCTAATGTATTACCACAGCTTTAGTAAATGCAGCCTTGGCTGGCATAAGAGCCTTTTATCGAAAACATTAAAAACTTGTTACTACGGATTATTAACTGTCAGTGTAAATAGAAATAAGAAGAGAAATGACAAGAAACATTAATGTGATGCCATTTTTGTTGACAATGAGGTAAAATAGAATTAGTCAAAACAAAAATGATAAAAATAAAATGTCATATTTAATAAAGATACTGTATATATATATATATATATGTGTGTGTGTGTGTGTGTGTGTGTGTGTGTGTGTGTGTTTAAAAAAAAAAAGGCTGATGTGATGAAAACATCCACTGTACATGCTCTCTTCTGCTGGGTGTTTTTGAGTTTCAGTGTGTCCTCCTGGGATGAATAATGTTTTCGTGTGTGTGTGTATGGTTGTGGTTTTAGTTTTTTCTGTTGGCATGTTGTTGTTAATCCACAGCTCAAGCCAGTGGCCACCTGTTCTCATTCCCTCATCTGACTCTCTGCTGACATCTGCTGATAGTATTTAGAATTACATGAGTGCTAATATGTGGTCATTTTTTATCTCTGGGTCACAAGATGAAGCAAATAAAGTATGATATATCTCTATCCTGCACCATAAAACACGCTATCATATGCATTCCTAAGACAATTAAGAGAAGCGTTTGATATGTCTGATATGTTTTAATGAGCATAAGCTCATATAGGCTAAACAATTAAGTTATTGCATTAAAATGGTATGCATTGTGAAGAGAGGCTAGAATTAACCTGGTGTTAAATGTGCTAAATTAAAAAAAATAATAACTTTTACATTTATCCAAATGATAAATCAAAGGCAAGACCACAGCATTAAAGACAACAAAAGCTCAAAGACCCAAACCAAAATTGAAACAATTCATTTAAGAACTAAATTGGATGAAATAGCCTGATGATTTTATTTCAGCTTTCATTTCAAACAGTAATCAGGTTTTCACCCAGTTTGCAATCTTTAGAGTTAAAAATAAAATCCTACATAAATTTTACACTGTCAATAAAAAATAAAAATGAATGGTATTGACTCAAACATTCATATACCATAACTTCCTAATGACTCAACGAACTCATTCACTTGTAAAAATATGGCTTAGAGCAGGGGTTCTCAACTCTGGCCCTTGAGGTCCACTTTCAGCTCAGTTCAGCTCCAACCCTAATCAAACACACCTGAACAAGATCATCAAGGTCTTCAGGATTACTACCCTGCGTCCCAGTGTTCATACTATCCATCCTAAATAGTATGTGAGATTAAAATAAGTGTGTCCCAAAGCATAGTATGTTGAAAAGATTATGCCAAAATCCCTGGAAAAAGTCTACTATTTCAGGTCGATTTTTGAAGTGTGGATCCGTGCACACTCTAATGGCTAATATTGCCCACAATCCATTGCGCTTTGACGAATGATTCGACAAACAGGAATAAAAAGCATTAAAAACTACAAACATGGTGGAAGAGGTTTGAGTTACTAATAATCAACATTTAATCTGGTAAATAAATATTTATTTAATGTTATCTGTGTTATATTTCATCTGCAACAGCAATGCAAGCTTTTATAAACATCCGTTTGGTTGTTAACTTTGAAATGCATCATTATGCAGAAAAAATGAGAAGAGTTCTCCGCATGAAGACCCGCGTGCTACTTCTTTTCAGTGATGTGCTGATAACCTGTGTCTCTTTATCAGCCTGAGGTTTTGTGTTTCAGGCCTCATCTCTGAAAGCACATATACACTGGTCTGAATCCATCTGTCTTGTCTCAGACCTGTTTTAAAAGCAATTTTATTAACCAAGTCTTATTCTTAACAGCAAGTATTATAAAATCAGTGAAGAGAGCACACATTTTTTCTTTAATGCTGCTTTACACACTCAGTATTTAGCGCAGGGAAGACTGATACCACACTGCATTAAAGAAATGTGAGTTCACTGTGGGAAGCATAAAGTTAAGAAGTAAACTGACAGACTCACCACAAATCACACCGAGTCATTTCCAACGACATCAGCAGCCAAAGAAGGATGATCCAGTCCAGGATGTCAAAACAGAAAAAAAAGGCAGAGAAAAGTTATCAGAAATACATAATAACATATAAAAGTATACTTGGTTTAATCATTATTTATCTGTCACTATATATATATGGAGCAGGGGGACAGATCTCTCGAGGACCATACAAGACTGTTCCGGCTGTTAGCTAGCACCACCAGCTACCTGGACGACGCGCTCCGCTCATTCTATGACGTGAGCCTGAACACCGCAAGCAGAGCACCGTCGTCCGAGGATGGTCCTTGAGAGGATTTCGTTGCCTTCGTGGAGTGGACTTTGGCAAGAAACGGATCGCCATCCTACCCCGTGGATGATCTCGTCAGATCCACTCCAGACCCTGAGCCCAGCCCACCATCTCCCCGCGATGCGGAGCATCAGCCTGAGCCCACCATAGACAGAGAGCCATTTCCCGCAGTGATCCGCGAGCCAGCGCAAAGCCAAGCGACTGAGCAAAGGATCTCCCCGGACGTAGAGCAGTATCTGTCAGACCAGGTGCGAGAGCCGGCGACAATGCCCGTCATGAGGGAGAAAGCTGCAGACGGTGTGAGCGCGGAGAGGAGCTCCGCCCCCTGCACCGCAGCTGAGGGTGAGCTGAGTATGATGCGGCGAATGTGCCACACCGAGGAGGAGAGGGCTCCAGTCCCCGAATCCAGTCCTGAGCGCCCTCCGTTGCCTGCTCCTCCAGAGTGCCATCCTGTTCTTGTGTTCAGCCGTGGGGGCTCCCGATCCAGAGTTTAGCCCTTAATGCCCGGAGGCTCACAAATGCTGCTCCTCCACCGTTGGTTGGCCCCCTGGAGTCGGCGGCCATTCCTCCTCCATGGCTCCTCCCTCCGTCGGCTCCACCGTGGGTCGACATTATGGCTGTGGCCTGGGTCCAGCTGGGCTCCTCCTGCTCCAAGCCCCTCCCATCTCCTCCCTCCATCGTCTCCTCCCTGGACTCTGTCTGCCGGCCCCCTCCTGGACATCCGTCCTCCTCCTTAGTGGGAACTAAGGAGGTCTAGTTCTAGAGGTCTAGAAACCACACTTTTAAAATGAGGAATTCAGTGAGTTTAAACGGCTGATAAAAATAATAAACAAATGTTTGTAAGAAACAAATCCATCATTAAAATGGTCTAACTTCAATCCTTTGCTAGAGTCCTCTATCCATAATATTGCTTCTCTCTAGTGGAATAGTCATCTCCTCTGAATCAGGAGAGAAATATGCACAGAGCCAGCAAGCTTTTTCACGTTATTATGGACTCGTATTTTAGCTGGAAGCGATGGTTTAAAGTTAAAAATGTCTTTGTTTAGATTTGTTTCTTACAAAAACACAATTTTTCACTTCAAGACGTTAACTGATGGACTGGAGTGGTGTGGACTACTTGTGGATTATTGTGATGTTTTTATCAGCTGTTTGGACTCTCATTCTGACGGCACCCATTCACTGCAGAGGATCCACTGGTGAGCAAGTGATGTTATGCTACATTTATCCAAATCTGATTAATAAACAAACTCATCTACATGGCCTGAGGTCGAGAACATTTTCAGCAAATGTTCGTTTTCGGGTGAACTAGTCATCTTGGGTGAAGAAGTTATCTTGAGGCTCCCTTAGAAGTTTGCTGCGTCCTAGTTGAGCATCACTGCACTAAACCATTAAATAGTCATGTGCCAATTTAAAGTGTGGTCAATCGTACTAAAGGGAAGAATGTAAGAGGGATTTTTCTGTTCCTTCCAAGTGCTACTCTAAACCCAGTCAACTCTGATAGTTCTCTCTACCTCAGCAGACTGAAAAAATAGGAGAGAAAAAAAGTGAAAATATGAGCTAGCTTTCTATAAATACTTTCTCTTGTTATCACTCAGTAGTAATGTTCAATATTTAATGTTGCCCAGAATGAAACCAAACCCCATTAAGCTGAAGACAGGTGCTTCATGTTTCATTATCCTGATGCTGCTCTTCTCCACTGCCTTTCTTGCTCCCCTGAATTCCATTTCCAAAAGATAGTGAAGAACATGACTTGATCAAGTGGATGGATGACAAGGTTTTTAGAGAAAAATAACTCAACTTACACTCTATTCCGCACACAATGCTATTTCATCTGACTTTAAACATATACACAAAACACACGGGCAATTGTATGACCCTTCTCATCTTCTAATGAGTATTAGCATGCCATTAAATTAAGAATTCACCACAAACATTATTCATCAGGATGAAAAGGCTACGGTAATCCTTGTTGTGAGAAAAACAAAAACATGTTGAGAGTTACACACATACAGTGGTCTATGGGGCAATTTACTTTATGTGGAAATTGTCAAAGTAAGAGTTTTACTTTACTAAATGTAAACTAAATTGCAACTTCGCCATTATAAATGTGTATTTACATATAATATTTAAATACATGACGTACAAGTTTCAGTAGAAATTACATTAAAGTGTATTGAAGTTTATCACAAATTCTTTAGTACATTCATCAGTACACTGTAACCATATTTCAAAGACAATTTAGAATAATTATGAAATTACATATAAAGATGAACTTACATCCTACTTAAGTGGGTTAAAAAGGACTCTTCGGCTAAAGTTCAACTAATTGCATTTAACATGAATTTAAACTATATAGCATTTTTTTTTTATTATTGTAAATAACATGAAATTAAGTGTCTTAAAACATTGCATTGAGTTTGCAAGTATGTTCTTTTAAAGTATATTATTTCCATAAGCACTAGTTTTTAAAGGTATGCTGAGTATGCTGCTTTTTTTTCATACTAGAGTAACACTTAAACTGAATGAATGCCAGTGCATTAAATACCTAAACCAAAAACCTAACAAAAAAGACTAAAATGCTGATTTTATGAGTCATTTATGTAAATTTTAGCTCTGTCAACTGTTGTTTTTTTTTTCTTCTTCATTACAGGTGTACTAGGAGAGTAACCACAGGTGTAGAGAATCATATTAATTCATACCAAAATGAAAATTCTGCATCATTTATTCACACTCATGTAATTCCAAATCGGTATGGCTTTCTTGAAGATACTAAAATGCCTCAGTTTTTATTATTATTATTTTATTTTTTATTTTTTGTTTACAATAAAAGTCAATGGTCACCTAGCCTGTTTGGTTACCAACATAAATATCTTATTTTGTGTTCCACAGGAGAAAGCAAGTCATACCATTTTGGACGATATAAGAATCACAAAATTATGACTTTATGAATTATGTTAAACAGAAAAGCAACATATCTTTTATTTGAATTATTTTAGTAATTTTGAATTTATATGTTTTATTCATTTATATAATACATTTGTTATTATTTATTTTGTAAATGCATACCTCTTGGTCTAATGATGTGATGTGTATATATTGTTATGCATGACTTAGTTGTCCAAAGACTTTTAAGGGCCTCTCTGTCAAAGAACTAGAAAACTGTCACAGAAGTATTACGTGCTGAACTATAAAAATGAAAGACGGTAAAATATCAGACATAAAATGACGGAAAAAGAACGGCATATGATTACAGTTTCAAACCCTGAATAGCAGTAAATATGACAATCAGCATTCAGCTTTAAAGAGGTCCTATTATGCTCTTTTACAAAGTCTTGATTTTGTTTTGGGGTGTACTAGAACAGGCTCTCATACTAGGTTGTTCGAAAAACACATTATTTTTCACATATTTTACATTATTACAACACCTCTCTCCCCAGTCTGCCATGAACGGCTCGAATAGTTCCTGTTTCAAATGAACGCCCGCCTTCTGAAATACAAAATGTGCTGTGATTGGTTATCTGAGCCAGTGTGTGTTGTGATTGGTTGGCTGAGCCGGTGTGTGTTGTGATTGGTTGGCTGGGCCAGTGCGTGTTGTGATTGGCAGCACTCGGTGCCTGGTCAGGAAATGTCATGTCCCTTACCATAGCAGCCTGCTGCGAGCTTCAGTGTAAATATTGCATCAAAATCAAATCAATTTGAGCGCGATTTAAACCCGGATGATTGTAAGCACTCTAAGTTCGTCAGCCTTAGGAAAGCTAGCGTGTCTCCGACATAGTGATAACACTCATTGCCTTCTCTAGTGCAGCTCAACCAGGTCTTATCCCATTCATCGATATTTGTGATATCACAAATCCCGGAAAATATGCGTTGTAGTCCAAACGAGTCGTTCGTTGTACTTTTTGAAAAGTGATTTCTGTTAAATAAAATATCTCCTATTGAAGTGGACTTTGAGCTTTGTAACTTTGCAGATATTTCTTATGCTAAAAACAGTAACATTACAGACTAACTAAAGTTGAAAAAGTGGAAAAGCATAATAGGACCCCTTTAAGAACTTAACATTCATCTCTGCGGTTTTCTCTCTAAACAAACCACTTCACATTCCATCACAGCTCAATGAAATCTTCAGATAAGCAGACGACACGGCTATTATTGGACTCATAATGCTGAAATCCCATACTGAGCACGTCAAAAAAGCAGCACAAAGACAACACCCTACAACAACACATCTAAAACACTAAAGCACATTGTTGATCTCAAGCTTACCACTAAAAAACAATTGTAATACTAAAATATCTCACTAAAAATAACCCATACATACTTACCACCACTTCCAGCTACTCTACACTTCATAAAACAATGTCCACCTGAGCTCTTCCCCACTATAATTTCTACAGGCTAGTGTATGCCCAGACCCTAATGTACCTGCACTTTAATACATTACATACAGTATGTTCACATAATCCATCCCTCTGAATGAACCCGGCATATTGTTTGTGTTGTTTCTTAGTGCTTTGTACCTGTTTGACTGGAACTGAGTTGTTTGCTATATGCAGTAACACATGCCAAGCAAAAACTCTCTGGTCATTAATAATGCATTTAGTACATCCTTCTTCTCCCCTTCTCCCTATTTTTCCTACTCTGTGATGTAACACGTTTCAATGGGTCACAGAGTTTCAAAAGTTGTTGTAGTTTACACGTGTTCCATTGATTTTAACCCATTTTTCAGGGGTTGGTGAGCCAAAGTGATGGTTTCAGCCACATCTGTACAATGCTATCACAATTCACACCATTAAGGAGATCAATTTTCCTATAATCTGGGAGTCGTATGATTTCGTATGGTTTAGATCCTACCTGTCCGATCGCTACCATTTTGTTCATTTAAACGGGGAGTCATCTCAGTTATCACCAGTAAAATATGGAGTCTGAAAACAAGGATCTGTCCTAGGTCCTCTACTATTTTCAATATACATGTTGCCCCTTGGTAATATTATTAGAAAATACGGGATTAGTTTCCACTGTTATGCCGATGACACTCAACTATATATCTCAACAAGACCAGATGAAACTTCTAAATTATCTAAGCTAACAGAGTGTGTTAAAAATGTAAAAGATTGGATGACCAATAATTTTCTCCTATTAAATTCGGATAAGACAGAGATATTACTTATTGATTGAACCTCGCAAGGTCATGTAAGAATACTCTAGTCACTTGGATGCTTCAAACAACGATTTTCACCATGAACACATGAGACTACCATGCACAAATGTCTAAAAACAGCTGTAAAACAAATATCTAAATACTGCTCATTTACATTAAACTGCTCTTCTTTTCCCCTCAAGCACATGTTTACATCCACATGACATTTAAGTGAGGGGGAGATGGGCGAGAGATTGCTCATTTCTCTGCAGTACGATGAATAACACCATAATAATGCACATGCATTACATAACTCACAGCCGCTGACACGGATTGAAACGGAACCATATGCATCAAATCTGTTTTACACGACTGAAACTGATCGAAATGGTCGGATATTAGCAAATAAAAACATAAAATGACAACGGCGATTCAGCACCGCATCGGAATGACCGCAGAATAATGCAATAATAGTAACCGTGCTAACAATGCGCAGAATGTTCATCTCTATCTGATTCCGCACATAAATCCAGCTGGAAATGTCTTAAGTGTGTTTTATTTGGATCGGTCTTATGCGCGCGCTGATCCAGCTGAAGGCGCGAACCGCTCTTAACGGTCACTGCTGTAACTATAGCAACATTATCTGTCAATCAGCAGCACACCTCAGTAATAACCAGTCGCACCGCTGCTGTACTCGAAATAACGCTAGTCAGTGATATTTACCTTCACAAGTCTGACCGGCCGGCTTAAGTGTAAGGTAAGTGTTTACCTGAGGCGAAGAAAAGGCGCTGTCCTTTATCCCCCGTTCGGTCGTTGGGTTTCCAGAGGAATAATACTGTTTTTAGTCGACGCTGTGCTCTTTCGTAGGCGAGCGTCACAGCTCTCTTATGTTCAAATCACGATTTCTTTTCTGCTGTGTGGGTGATTGTGGCTATAAAAGATCTGGAAACTGGTTGTAAGTTCAAACCTCAGCAGGGTTCATCTATGGACTACCACTGAGCCCTTGATCAAGACATTTAACCTTTGGAAACTCCACAAAGGGACCCCTACAAAACCTTGCCCATACATCTATCAAAAGAAAATTATATTTTGCATAATGAAAATGAAGCCTCTATTCATTCAGAACTCATTCGTGTTTGCATTATGAAATAACTGTCATGTCAACTGAAGGAATAGTTCAAACTAAAATGAAAACTTGAGAACAGATTTGTATCATTACATTACTTGCTCATCTATAAATCCTCTGAAGTGAATGGGTGCCGTCAGAATGAGAGTCCAAACAGCTGATAAAACATCACAATAATCCACAGGTAATGTAAGTAATCCAAAAGCTGCGTGTTTGTAATAAACAAATCTATCATTAAGACATTTTTCATCTTTAAACTGTTACTTCCGGCTAAAATAGGAGTCCTCTGTTCATGATATTGCTTTCTCCAGTGAAAAAGTCATATTGTCTGAGTCAGGAGAGAAATATGCACAGATCAATCACCATTTACAAGTGAAAACAGTTCCGAACAAATATGTCTGTGACTTTTTTTTTTTTTTTTACTGGAGGAAGTGTTGCTTGAACTATGGATTCATATTTTGACCAGAAGCAAAGGTTAAAACATAATAGATTTGTTTCTTACAAACACACTGATTTTCACTTTAACATGTTAAATGATGGACTGGATTAGTGTGGATTACTGGATGTTTATCAGCTGTCTGGACTCTCGGTTTGACGGCACCAATTCACCGTGCATAAACACATATACGTCTTGGAAGGGCCAAAAATGTAAAGCTTCAAATAGTTCCAGAAATAATGCTGTAAAAGTTTTCATAAGAATAAAGTGGTTTAATCCAAGCCTTCTGAAGAGATACACTTTATATGGGGATTTAATTTAATCTTTTATTAAATACATAAATACATGCACATCCATACCATCCAGCTCAAGTTTTATGGGTTTGGATTAACATGACGATGAGTAAATGATGACAGAATTAAAATTTTGTGGTAAACTCTCCCATTGAAGGAATATTCTGCATTCAGTACAAGTTAAGCTCTTTGTAGCATTATATTAATTACCACAAAAATAACTTTAGTGTGTTTAGTGCAGCTTTACTTTTGACACAATGAGTAATGTTTTGGCCAAACTGGCCCCATTCACTTCCATTGTGTCTCACTGTAACCAAGTGTTTCATTTTTAAATGAAAAAAGATGGACAAGTGTAAATTAATTTTGTGCTATATTAGCCACCGTCTCAGCTGCAGATATACAGTCACTCTGCAGATTAGCTGAACGAGCCGCCTGCCTGTGTGCCAACCTCAATAACACAACAACTGCAGCAGAGCATCCCGAGCCTCTGCCAGAAATATAAATTAAGCACCATCTCTCTCTGTTTCCACACACATCTGGAAAGAAAATGTTCTGCTAGTATGAAATTCCCACCATTCCTAAATTATTTAGGCATTACATTTAATTGCTCCAAATTTAGAGACATACAGTAACATGAACCTTTCAATAAAAATGACACAATAAATTCTAATACAAAATCAAAAAGTAAAACATTACTCTAATAATAAAAATGTTCCTGATTAGAATTATTGTTTCTTAACATATTTTCTAAAAATACACTGTAGATGCAGAATGAAATATAGACAGTAATGATTAGAATTCCTGCTAATTCGTCTTTATCTAATGTAAACTTCAAAATTGCCAGTACAAAAACACATTTCTGATTTGATTATTTAGGTGAAAAGATTAGTAAAACAATTAAAATCAATAAATATTTATTTTAAATCTCATTTGCAACTATTAATTTAACTACCATTATTAGGTTACTTTTTTTATTTACAACAACAAAGAACAAAGAAAACACAGATTCGTAGTATTTTCATAGTGAGCGTATTGTATAACTGGGTATTACAGGGTCATGAGAGCACTTTTACCTCAGACATGTAACTATTAATACTTAAATGACTCTATTAATCACATTAAATGTACATTTGCCTTTTATTGTTGCCATATAAAGTGACTTTAAAATCAATAATCCACAGAATATATATAAAAATATAATTTCTTTATTGGAAAATAAAAGTGCGTCAGAAAAGAACTTGCTGGTATCATTGCCAGGTGATTACAGTGAACACAGAGTAATACAGTACACATACCAAACTACATTTAAGAGTTAAACGACAGAGTTTTTAAAAACGATACCGTTATCATCTCAATGTAAACTGCAAAAATGTGTATTTGTGAAAATGGTGACTAATCACCAACTACTGCAGGACAGTGGCCCTACAGAACAGGATTGGACAACCCTGATCTAGTAGGTCTTTCTTTTCAAGATCTCAAATCACTTGCATATATGCTGTTGTCTGTGCAGGCTACATGCAGATGGTGTGCTTGGATATCAGTGGACTGTGCTGAGGATGAAAATTTACATCACGCAAACTCTCTGTGAGTCAGTACAAACATGGACATGGGAGGTAAGCCTTCGGCTTTACTTTCAAAAGTCTGTGCCATTAAATAGCTATAAACATGGTGACAGTTTAACTAGCATGATTAACTAATTAGTTTAGTTTAGAGTTGGGAACTACAACTCAGACTGCAGTTTTAAATGAACTTGGACATGGACAGACTAGAGTAGACTCGGACTTTGTTATCATCTCAATGTAAACTGCAAAAATGTGTATTTGTGAAAATGGTGACTAATCGCCAACTACTGCAGGACAGTGGCCCTACAGAACAGGATTGGACAACCCTGATCTAGTAGGTCTTTCTTTTCAAGATCTCAAATCACTTGCATATATGCTGTTGTCTGTGCAGGCTACATGCAGATGGTGTGTTTGGATATCAGTGGACTGTGCTGAGGATGAAAATTTACATCACGCAAACTCTCTGTGAGTCGGTACAAACACGGACATGGGAGGTAAGCCTTCGGCTTTACTTTCAAAAGTCTGTGCCATTAAATAGCTATAAACGTGTGGTCCCTCCACATAATTCCAAACCATAATTTCTCTCTTCAGTAAGAAACAAAATAAGATATATTGAATAAATACATTAAATTGTCACAGCTGGTACTTGAACCCAGGGTATGTTGCTGGAAGACTAGAGCGCTAACCACTTCACTATGGAGCAGTGTGGACCCAAATTTGCAGATAATCACAAGAGGCAGGATTTGAGATAAACAGTCTTTACACTTTAAGTCCTTCTTAAGCACAAAAAAATCAAGCATCAAAAGCTGGGCTGAAGAAGGTATAGATCCACAATGACTTGCAGGCAAAATGTCCAATAGCATAAAGAATAGTTCCCAAACATGCAGGTCACAAAGATCCGTGTAAAAGTTTTTCTAAGTAATCCAAACATGGGTCTTAAGAGAACATCCATTCACCACAGATCTGCCTAATCAGAAGAATGTCAAGACTAAGCAAAAATACAAACAAATGCAGGTCTTATACACACACACACACTCTAACAAACCAGACACAGGTGATATCATTGAGCTAATAATGAACAGGAAATCAGGAGGACGTTGTGGAAGGTCTTGCACTCTCTGTTTCCCTCTGCTGGACAGACTGTGGGGTGACAGGGCCCCCCTTTACGGCCGACTCCAGACAGCCCAGGACGGTCAGGATGCAGGCAATGGCATGTTTGAATCAGGTCTGGGTCCAAGATGTGCCGTACTGGCACCCAAGTATGCTCCTCAGGCCCATATTCCTCCCAGTTGACCAAGTAGTGAAAACCATGGCCATGCTGTCTTGAATGTAACAATCTCCTCACTGTATATGTGGGGCCACCTTCTATAATGTGAGGATGGTGAGGGGCGGGAGCTGGAGAAGATTTTTTTGAATTCAACTCTTAAAGACAAGTCCTAAGCTGAGATCCAGACCCTTTGTCCTATTCTGAAGAGGGGTCACCATCCTTCTCTTGTCAGCTTGCTTCTTGTAATGAGTTGAAGCACGTCTCAAGGCCAAGTGAGGCCTTTTCCATGACCCTCTGCACCGTTCAATGAACCTTTCAGCACTAGGGAACCCTTCCACTTATTTCTGACTGAAGAACAGATGTGGCTCAAACCCAAATTAACACTTGAATAGGGATAAACCAGTGGAGCTGTGTAAGGTGTTGTATGCCAGCTCTGCTGAGCTAAAATGGGTGCTGCAATTGTGATTAAACCTCCTATAGAAATGGGCAAAGCCAAGAAATCTCTGTACCTCAGTACACTCTGCTTCAGTGTTATGGGCTGGGGCCAGTTGGTGATGGCAGATAC